>NC_052499.1:61531005-61588176 GCF_016617805.1 Bactrocera tryoni
TGCTCGTCAGCGGAATAATATTTATGCACAAATATACGAGTACATGCGAGTACACGATATATATGTATGTGTATGCCAGAAAGTAGTGCACGCGCGCCTTGATAATGAAAACGGAATGGAAACGTGCTTCATTTACTGGCCGAGCGGCAGCTGCAGCCCAGACAATCACAACTGCTGACACTGACCGTCACTGGCTTTGCAAATTAACAACTTCAGTGCAACAAATTTTAAATGAATAGCTTTTACTTGTACGCTGCTTTTTGCTCATTGTTCGCATAACAACAAAGATCGCTAATATTTTGCAAATTGTTGTGAAGCGCATTCGACGCGCTTTCTTTCATAACTCACCCCACTACGCAAGCGCTTTTCACTACTAATCGTGCGATCGTTGTGCGAAAGTGTATTCGGTACACGGTGCAATTATTATCGAAATAACTTAATTTGTTACAAAATCACAATAATAACGAGTGATCCAAGTAGAGATACCGACGTTTTCCAACCAAATTTTGCTCAGCAATGAGTTCCATTTATGGCTCAAGGACAACAGACAAAATTGCCGCATTTGGGACGAAGAGCAACCTGAGGAGATCCAAGAGCTGCCATTTCATCCAGGAAAAACAACGGTTTGGTGTGGTTTGTGAGGCGGTGGAACCATCAGTGCATATTTTTTTCAAAAATGATGTCGTTGAGAAAGAAACTGTCAACGACGACCGTTATTGCGACATGATATCCGACTATTATTTGGACGTAGAGTACATTTGAAAGAGATAATCTTCAAAAAATAAATGCCAAGGAGTTTTCTTTCGAATAATAATAAAAATTCCTCATTAGATTTGAAGTTTCTGTGTTTTCTCTTAAAAAAAAAAAGTAGGGAACTTTGAAATGGATCACCCCTTAAAAGGTACGGTAGGTCTGTTGTTATTGTTTATGATGTCTCAGAAAACAGGTAGATCGCTATAAGATACAGGGAAGCTAGGAACATGAAGGAGTAAAAACTGGGACCTACTAAAATTATCGCCTCTTTCAATTACATCCCTGAAAACTTAGACAGAGGCTATTCCTGATAGGTTTTTTTCATCTCATTTATGAACGAGGGATATGTCGACGGGGCGAAGTCGCTGAAGAAGAGGCTCATTCACTCCGACAATATATCCGAAATACTAGCTTTGATAAAGCAACTTTATTTTCAAACTTGACGGGAGGCATGGTCATGACGCAATCGTTGGAAACTGCAAAATTCAGTATGCATTGTCCTCTTGCGTTCTAGATCTAGACTTTGCGTGAATCTAGTTCAAAACCGAGGAGATCCACTGAACAACTTACTCGCAGTATGGTTCATATTGCCGCAATCTTAGGAGTTCTTAACGAACATTATTGTACAATACGCACGCATTCAATAAGGTTAAAAATCTTATCAGACTATTAAAATTGTATTGAGGCAGATGAGGTGGGAACATCCAGGCACTTCCGCCTCCATTGGCCAGCTTTTGCAAGATTGAGGTTGAAAATTTCTCCACAGTCATATTTCACCCGGAATAGATATTAGTATCAAAAAATTTGTGGCAAGCTCCAAACGGTCTGTCGATTCCTGAGAGTCTTCTCAATCAATATTTTGGAGTATTCAGTAGAATATCACGGATATCGGATCGATCGGTATCAGAATGGACCGGATTCTCAGCGTTTCAAGTTGGATCCGTTTATAGTTAGACCTTTTAACTAAACCAAACCTAACACATTTTGAATACTTGAATAATATTTATTTTCCTGCTTTAATGCAAAATTATGATAAATAATACCTCGCATTCAAAAGTATTAGGAGACAAAATAGCCATCTTATAATGGGGCCTTTTTCAATACAAAAATAATATTTTGAAATAAAAAATGGGTTCATTAGTCACATTCAGTGGAAGTTTGTGGAATTAAAAATAAATATTTTTGTTAGACTTCAAAACTTAAACAATTTTAAAAAGTTTTCTGAAAGTGCGGTTTCATCGGCTTGTCGAAGAAAATAAACCCCTTACACGAAGAAAAAATAAATTTTTTTATGAAGTTAATCAAAAATGTTATCAAAATAAAATTTAACCAAAAAGTTCTGAGAATGGGAGTGAAATATTTAACGATATAAACATATACATACACCTAAATATGGTATATAAGACGCAATCTACAGACCATATGAAGGGTAATTTCATTTGCTAGGTGACTCCTTCTACAGCGATTAGTATGTCACCACATTTATCAGAATATATTACAATATTTTGTTATTTCCCTCTATTCCTCTATTCTATTGGGGTTGGGGTACCCTAAGGAACCGCAAATGAACTGAAACACACACAAAAACAAAATATCGTACTTATGTACGGAAAAATTAGCACTTTTAACAAATCTTATGAGTTTCTAACGAATTTTATATATTCTCGTATGAATTCGTGTGTATTTGAATACATATATGTATAAGTCATACGCTTATATGGCAGAACTCCCGTGATGTGCTAGAAAAAAAAAATGAAATCGAACCTCATTGTTTGTGATAAAAAAAATAAATCGCAAATTTATTCAGATAACCTTTAGGTGTGAACTTAAAATGGTACTGGGGAATTGATCATATAGGTAATACTCAAATTATATTGGAACTCTTCAGCTTAAGCCGAGTCAAATTCATAGCATGTTAAGGACAGCTTAACCACATAAACTAATCACGAACCAAAATTTATGTAGTTAAACTTTAACTAATCATTTGGTGGCTATCAACCCCTTAAGTCCTTCCTTCGCCTGAATTTCTACAGAAGTCGAGATATTTGATGAAACATATGCTAAGTTAGACCAAAAACGACGAAAATATCATGAAGAAAGTTGACGATTTAGTTTGGCAGAGCGTCGTTTGAAGGTGTGCAAGAAAGCTGATTGGCCTAGACACCGCTTCCGCGGTTAAAGCCAAGTTTACAACAGCGCGCTAGTCGTTCTACCTTTTCGCTGTTTGGTTGGAGATTCCAAGTATAGCCAGGTCCTTCTCCACCTGGTTTTTCTAAAGGAGTGGTGGTCTCCTCTTCCTCTGTTGATAATATATTTGGCGTGAAAAGGCTGTCGTTGGGTGCCTGACTTGCTGATTCCGGTCAATCAATCGTGAGACCACTTCACAGCATTATTTCTTTCCATCGAAGAAGCATGATTCTACTAGTATACATGAGATATTGTGGAACCACGTAACTCGTCAATCGGCGAAGTTGCTTCGAAGAAGGCGAAAACTCTCTTTACTAATGACCACCTATTTTTAGGATTGACATGGTATGATCGAACGAAAAACGATCCCATTCGTCAGAGGAAAAACTGACCTTCCAAAATTGTGAAACACCGGCTCCATCGCGTCCATCGTCGTCACGACCGAATTGATCAAGCTACATATCCATTTACAGTAGCCTGCAGGTTTGGCCCGTGCAACTTCTTTTAATTTAAAAACTTGAAAAATTCACTAGTCAGGAAGGAATTTGAGACAAACGGAAAAGTTATCACCGCCTTTGACCCCTACTTTGCCTACCTCCAGGTTAAAGTCCTGTAGAGTTTGTATGACGTATCAGTCATCAAGTTTAACCTAACCCAATCAGTTTCCACATTTCGTATTAGCAGATAAGTTGTGAGGAGCAAAAGGACTTTCTCTAGTTGCTATAGAAGTTCCAGCTCACTAAACAACTTCTAATTTAATAACAATATCGAAACGATTTATCAGACTTTCCTAATTAAAACTTATGTCCTAACCTCAATCTGCCGTCAAATCGCTATATTAAAATTCAGCCGAAAACTCATTTCAGTAAAAAATTCAACTATCCTACTTCAAGCCAACCGACAACTGCATATGATAAGCCTCTGTTACATCTTGATAACCCCAGTTTCTCTTCGCATCCACGTTCAGCATGCAACACTGTGAATGACCAAACGTCAGTTGTCACATGATAACAGAAGTTATTCATAGCTTTGTTGCTATTTCGACACTTTGACGTACCGGTTGAAGAGAGTACTAACTAAGTCATAACTTGTTGCGCACAACACAAGTTGTTATGTTCGTTTAAGAGTTCTTTAACTCACATTTTGTGTATTTACAGTTGTCGTGTATGTAGGTATTATGTGCATATTCGGTTCGATGGACTTTTGACCAAACGACCCAAATACGAGCATTTTTGCCTTGGTGTTTTAAAGCTGTTATATTCTAAGTAGTTGCTTAGGCTATTTTTTATGAATATGCACATATTCTATTTATTTAAATATACTTATGTCAATGTTATGTATTATATTGGCATATTTATGAAATCATAAATTCGTTAACATTATAAGCGATTTATAACCGTTTTTTATTGTCACAATCATAAACGCATATGTCAACAAATTGGACAATGGTTATTTTTATAATCACCTAAATTAGAGATAACCTTGTTGGTAGAGGTTAGTATGCGGTATGCGTTAAGGTTCTATTGGGTCTACAACTATATTCGTGCTATCCAAGCGCCAAGGAATGGCGTAACTTGATTATAACTCCATTGTGCTAATTTTCGGAACAAGCGTTGAAAATCTACTATCCTTGTGCGTCTGTTTCAGTATGTGTCAAACTAAAATAACAATAATTTTTGAAATATACAAAAAATACTTTTTTGCTTAAAAAAGTATTTTTGTGGGGAGTTTTTCCATTACTTTAATGTGAAGAAAACCTCAACAGCAAGTCAATGTACTTTGGAGGAAGTTTATGGTGGTGTACCATTTAAAAGTGGAAGGTCTTTCTAAGGCCTGTAGTTACCATTCCATTACGAATACTCTACATCTTCGAACATACAATTTATATTCACTCTTTACAATGCATATTACTGTTAGAAGAATTGTGATGTGATTCATGAGGAAAAGTAATCTTACTAATTAGATTTAAATTGGATGGGAGTGGCGGCGACTGAATTCGATTTTTAATTTAAAAAAATTAAATATTCTTATGAGAGAGATCGTATTGGTAAATTAAAAGACCTTCTTCCTATATTCCGGTACTTCACAACTGAATCTACCTGCATAAACTGGCTGAACCCTTTGCTATTTGACGTTTTTCTCTTGAAATTGTAGATATACTCTCCGACTCAAAAGACTTCATCTGAGTTCTAAAAGTTATTTTATATTATATTTTTTACATACGCTTCGACAAACTGAGATATACACCAAAGATCAAATTTGACCCGGACTGGTCCATATATGTAAATGGCGCACGCAAACCGAATGGAAAAATTATTTGAAGATTGGTCACCATATGTCATAGTGTGTCAAGTTTGTCTGGCGATTGTTATAATGGGAAAAAATAAAACGAATTTAGAAGAAATTGTTTATTTGCAATGAAACCACGACAACAGAATGTCTCCGGCGTATTTTGGTTAGTCTACTTTTAACGAACACAAGTGTTTGAGTGGCACAGAGCATAGGGTGAAGACCAACGAAACTTACCCCATTCCTCAAATTAAATAACCAATGCTTCAAAATCGTCGCGTTGGCGTCAGAGAGAGAGCAGAGACACAGAACTCTTTTTTGGATCGACTCTAGAAATTTTAATTAAAGTTTCGAGTACAAGTGTATCAATGCCCGAATCGACTTGGAGTGGAGGTCGCAAAATATTAAAATTCGATAAAGACAATGAGCTTTATCCACAACGAGGCTTAACGCAAGTGACTGGAAATTCAGATTAAATCTTGGCATGTTTGAACCTTTTTTTGTAGGCGATAATAAAAATGTATTTTAAAATACCTGAAAGTGTAGTTTTTTGTTAGTCCGGCTAAATTTTGATCAAAGGATACTGATATTATTACGGCGATCTCAACCTCTTTGAATCGCTAAGTAATATTATTGGCGCAAATTTGTAATCGATTGTATATTTCTACGTGGTGGTTTATGTGCTTGACCATTGTAGTTTTTGTCAAATGGAAACATTTCCCACACTCCTTACTATTCCGCTCTAAATAGTCGATTATAAGTCATCCGGTATGACGGTGGGTGAAATTTATTAAAAAATTTTTGAAGACATGCAGAAGGCATAAAGAAAGTTTTATTACACAAATAAGAGAAAAAACAACAAATTTTATTGGACAATTTTGTTCTTATCAAGTCCGGGTAATTTTGTAATAATAACAACATTTGCAATTTGAACGCTTTAAAATCTGCGAAACTACGATAAGTAATTGAGTAAATGTTAGAGAGACTGAATTCAATGCAAATAAAAGATAAGATAACATATTTATAGAGCAACATTGGCATAAGAAATTGCCAAGAGAAAGAGGGAGATAGAGGGTAAAGAGAGGGAGATAGGGGATAGAGAGAGCGATAGGCGATAGAGTAAAAGACTAATCAATAAGACTTGATAAAATTGTATGACAATTTTTAAATCTTAAATATATGTATGAATAGCCTGAGTGACGACATGTGTCAATTTAGACTGTTCGTCTAGCTGTCTGCATATATGAGAACTAATCCCTCGGTCTTTGGTGGCGATCTAGAATTTTGCACACATTTCTTTTCCCTAAGGAGCTGCTTATTTGTCGGAATCACCGATATCGAAACACTATAGTATATAGCTGCCACACAAAGAGAACGATAAAAACAAGTTCATGTATGAAAAACTTTTATATTTGACAGGGTATCTTCATGAAATTAGTAATAGATCATTATTCGAGGCATGCCTGTCGTAAAAGGCGACTAAGATCCTGGTCACCAGTGCAGGGCTGTATGGAAGCTCAACTGGTCGTAGCTTCGGCTACAAGGTCAATACCAAAGACTTTAACCTGGTACCACGGAGAGCAGTAGCCCCTGGAGTTCGCTCCAGTCTGCTCATTGGGTTTGGCCCTTTGTGGAGATTCGTTGTGGCTGTGGTTAAAACCCAAATCGCGGGAAGAACTGACTTTGTCAGTCGAATGTGAAGTTGCATTGCAACCGAGTGCCGGACCCAAAGTACGGCAGAGGTTTTAGATGGGCCTCGAGCCCTACCAAGGTGGTTAGTGTGTCCATGCCACACTGCCGATTGGTACTGAAAATCGTTACCCAGTTTTCAGGACGCTGATCGACGCATTGTATTGATCCGTTGTGCTTTTGAGCACCGTGGAGTTAAGCTGTCGCCAGCAGGATCCCACCTTAAACACTATCAGACGTTGTTCCTTCAAACTCAAGTTCTTCTTAGGAAAAGTTGAACCTTAGAGTATTATAGATTCATCTAAAAACAAAAAGCAAAAACAAATTTACATACATATACAACAATGTAGAATTAGGTGTGTGACTCAGATTTACTTTGATTCATTCGAATTCCACGTATGTACACTCTGCTGTGGCACATAATGCAATATAATACATTTAATTCCCTTCTTATCGCTAAATTTATTCCGCTGATTTTTATACATGGAAAATTAACAATAATAATAATGCCTGCGCGCACTAGCTACAAACACACACACAACTCAAGCACATATGTACAAAAATGCAAAAAAAAAAACATAATAACTTTACGACATTTTCGTTTTGTTATTCTTTTTCTTTTATATCACTGTTACTTCAATGGAGTACGCTTTTTTATTTGGAGTTGCTTTGTTCCTTTATTATTTTCTTTGCGAGTATGCGCATAATTCGTACGTACGTTCGTTCCAGCGCTGAATGAATCATACGAATGCGCAGGCAATCAAGCAAGCGGGCTTGGCCACGGCGCAGCGACCAGGCTTTGGCAGTGCCGACGCAGCCCGTCATCATCCAGACCAATGTGCGACAACTTTGGCATAATAAAGTTGTTCATACACATACGACGCGAGTACACGCCGCGGCGCATGTGCTGCACTGGCCGCAAATCTCAGCCCAGCAAAACCGACAAAATCGCGGACCGCTGTTAGAGAGTTCATTCACGTCACGGCCAACACGAACGCCGGTTGCAAAACGCAATGAAGTTGGTAAATTGTTTTTACATTTACATACATATGTACATTTGTGTGTATGTAAAATAATTTGTAAATATGTATGTTAATCTACGTGAGTATGTATGTACATATGTAAGTTGTGTTTACTTGGGGATTTGCAAGCTTGTCGCAAATGAAGAAAAAGCGCGCCGAAATAACCCACACAGAGGCATGAGCAGGCGATGGCGAAATCGAGGGTGTGGCATGCATCAAGATGATTTAGGCTTATCGCAAATGTACAAATAATCAAGTAATACAAGTAATCTATATATTTATAGTATAAACGGTAAGCGTGACTCATTTGGAAATGCACACTCCAGTGCAAGTGGCAAATAATACAAAGAAAAAAAATTTGTTAAAAAATTTGCTGGATTTGTAGTGTTTTTGAATTTCAATTTATAATAGAATAGAACTCTGAAGGCTCATGTCACAAGACCAACAACTAAAAGAACTTTGGAAACAGCAAGAATAAGACCAGTTGGTACGTTAGCTATGTATGTATATACCGAACGATTGTACCATTGCCAAATTTCGTGGCAATATCTGGTTAAATATAATAATTTTGCATCTAGAGAGAGACCAGATCTTAAGCGGTCAGTTTGTACATCCACTATATGTTATAGTAGTCGAATATCGGCGGTTCCGAAAAATGAGCAGCTTGTCGTCATTTTGTTCAAAATTTCAGAATCACATGTCAAAAAACTGAAGGACCAGCCGACGAATATGGCTAAATCCACTCAGCTCATCGCCATGTCCATTTATACATATTTTTTAGCCTTTTCAAGGTATAAATATTTATTTTAACATTCATCGATTATTTACAACAATTTTATTCAAATTCAGATAAGCACATAATTACAAACAATTACTTCACATTAACTAAACTTTATAAAATTGGCCAACCTTTCGGCATGATAAAATAATATAAATATGTGTATTACATACCACATGTGTGTATGCTTATACTATACATTTCCTTCTTTGGCTTTTTTCATGCTTATTTTTATTTATCAGCCTAAGTATTGTTGATAAGATATGATGTAAGGTCTTACCTACCTTGACTATTCGTCAAGGCGAAAGAAATGAACTTATTTCATTACTTGAAAATAACTCCTGACGATAAAACAAAAATATTTTTAAGCAACTCAAGCAGGAAAGATAAGTTACTAGTTAGAAGACTTCGATTAAAATCAAAATAAAAAGAAAAATATTAGCTTGGCGTGAACTGCTTGATATACAATATGTATTTTGTTGGTGGAAAAGTAAAAATTGTTGTTTTGACAGTCCTTGATCCTATATAGAGATTGTTATAGTTCTTAGACACAAAAACACTGAATATTAATAAATATGGTTATAAGGTTTAAACAACTTCATGGAAAAATTTTTAAATCTCTAAAAATTTTTAGAATACTCTATGTCAATACTTGATTAACCAATAAAAATAATATTCAATTTTATAAAACTCGGATATTACTTTTAAATACAACAACAGTTATACATATATTTTCTTGTTTACATTTTATTAATTGTGTACTTTCATACGCGTGTCTAAGTATAAAATTACAAATATATGCATTATGTATACATCATAATCACAATCGAAGTCATCAACATGTTCACAGATTTTATTGCGTAAATATTTTGCAATTATGTAGTTGATTCATATGCATTTGGGCGCGCACAGTTGCTTCGTAATCATTGCATGCTTACAAATGTACATTTACTTGTCCACATATCATATATTATGTATGGATATGTATTTGCATACAAATGGATGTGACATCTGACCGAATTTAAAAATAAACAAAAACTTGTTTGTGGCACAATAGTTGCTATTTAAACGTACAAAGGTATGTACGTAGGTGTTTGTCAAAAATGGAAACACTTTGACGAATATATTGACATATTTAGGTCAACGATTGAAGTGAACATACATATTTGTAGCGATTTTGCACTTAAATAGATATTGATATATCAACATATATAAGAACTACTTCAAATATTTGCTTAGTCTCCGATGAGCCAACAAAATTATTGCAATATTCATACTTGTTTATGAAAGACATTTTCAGCAGCAAAATCAATAAAAAAACGCGAAATCTGAAACTATAATTCCATCAGACTAACATCATAAACGTGATGCATATCAAACATGGCTTAAAATTCTCCAAAGGAAGCATAGATTATTAATTTTTATATATGTATGTGTACAGATATGTATCAATTAGCCACTGCTAAATTGCACAATAATAAATACATATTATTTGACAAACAAATTATTTTTATTAAGAAAGCAACTTCAGTTGACAAATTCAAAAATTTTTTAGGTGAAGAATATTTATAATTTGAAAGAAAATGATTTTAAATAAACAGGTTTTCATGTTTTAAAATACATACATATATAAGCTATTCCAGTACCATAATTAATAATTAACTCGATAAAGAAAGACTTTCATTGTGTATGACATGATCTTAACACTTACCTCCTCGCGATGCAACGTCCATATTGTATGAATGTGGTAACTGAAGTCTTTACAGCAGTGAGTTTACACACAAAAATCAAAAGAAGTGGCCGCAATACCAGAATCTTGCAAAAGTTTGTTGTTTTATGTCGTAATATTGTATAAAGTACACCGGACCACTAGCCGTTTTTGTTACTGGTTGACACGCTGCCTGTTTTTTACCCAGTTTCGTAGCGTATGAATAATATAAACGTTCGTTGTAGTTTAGTGCGACTAGACGACAATGAATCACCACTTCATTTGTTCGTCCACTAAGCAAAACAAGTTGGTGGTTCTGCTTTGACCTTATTTACAGTTTTGCTTTTAAGACTGTGACGCTTTGGTCAAATCACTTTGATTTTGTTGGCTTTTTGTTTATTACATAAATTGTGCTTTTCGCTTTTTTTAACTTCTAATAAAAATTTTAAAGTAAAGGTAATATCTACGTTTCTTTAGCTGGAAAACAATTCAATGCAACGCAACAAAGCACCGTCATTAAACTTTTATATACATTCAAATACATAGGGGAAATGAAAAATAATGAATTCACATCACGGAAGCCGGGACGCAATGAACATTGTGAAAAACAACAAAAGTATTGTTGAAACACAATGAAATAACCAAACTCATGGACTGCTTGTTCTCATTAAAAGAATACTCATACCAACGCCCGTACCGGATTGAAAGACGCGTTAGCTAATCTTGACTTATCCGCACATCGAAGACTTAAATTAACTACACACTTTGTACATTCCTATTAGGATTCAATATATTCCAATTAGTTATGAATTAACACTGAACGTATTGCTTTGAAACAAACACTATCCAATTGTAACAACTAACCAATTCGCTCCAGTAGAAATGCACTTTTTCCCGATTTTGCTTTGTTATTGATTTTCACACCTTCTTTCATACTTCGATTGCAAGCCGTATTATTTTTTCACTGAATTATCAACTTTACGCTTTACACACTGATTTGAAATATAACTTAATTAATTATTTGACACTGTAAGTAACTTTTGCAAGTATTTATTTTTCACAACTTATTTTAATTCACTATTTTTTAAAGTTGGATTAAAAAGTGCATTGAGTTTATTTTTCCGCTAACACTACAATTCGACGTTCGAAGTCTTTTTCGTTTGTAGTTTATCGGGAGAACGTATTAACACTTTACGTTCTCTGCTACCACTCTTCAGTCAGGGTTGTGTTTTTAAGTTATTAAAGTACTCAACTCTTTTTGTAAAAAGTACTTGGAATATTTCAATATTCGTTTGTTTAAGATTAGTTCTTTAATAAATTCATAATGTGTTATTAAGATTAACTTAGAGTTGATTTGAATATCTTTTTTCGATGAATAACTTAACCATTTTAACTTACATAATATGTTACTTTAGATACTTTTTAAAACAACTCTGCAGTGAAGTGGAACACAAAATACTCTGTTAATTTTATTAATTCTGATGAATTTTCTAATAAAAATAATGTTTTTGAGTTAACATAAGCACATTTTTATTAAAACAAGATGTATACTCTTCCAGAAAATGTATTTTATTGAGTTAAAGAATTTTCCACATATAGTTTCTATCAACGCAACTATCGCCCCCTAGATGACGCACTACACACCAAAGGTCCGGTTTTTGCGATTTTATTTTCAGCACCATTCGTAAATATTGTTGATTTCCATATGACTTTAATTTCACTTTGTTTTGCATAGAACACATGCATTTATAATAAAAATTTTCTAAAAAACCACAAATGGCTTTTACTGAAATAATGTTTCATATACGACGTTTTGTACACAAAAATTCCCGACACGCGAATTTGTTTCCAGAGAAATTATTCAACAAAAGGCACAAAGTTCCGGCACATTTCTATGTAGCGGATGACCAATTGGTTGAGCAAATAGACAATGCCATCCAGCCTTTTATGCAACAAACCAAATGTGATACCGTTATTGAAATGAATCCCGGCATTGGTTTATTTACACGCAAACTACTGAATCGTGATGACCGTTTAAAAAAAATTATACTTATAGAAGCGATGGAGCACTTTCTTCCTGGGCTGCATGATTTTCATGCACTCTACCCGGAACGTGTAAAAGTAAAGCACAATGATTTGGTTAGCTTATGGAAGTTGTCATTTCAAGACAGAATGGATAATGGCACACGAGTTGCGGATATGTTATCTGATTTGCCAAAACGTGAACACAATGAAGGTAGTTTGTAGAAATTTTATCACCACAAATGAAAAAATAGAATTTTATTTCTGAATATTAATAGATCCCAGCGCTTTGTTGTTTGGTGCCGTGGGCTGTTACAATTTTTTCAAACATCTTGTAAACTCTATCATTTTTCAAAATGGTATGTTCAGCTGGGGACGTATGGAAATGTTTCTTGCAGTACCACCGCCTATCTACATAGTGAGTCTCTTCATTACAATTATTTAATGCAACTACTAAAAGCTAACTTATAGCATTTGACCTGCAAAAATGATGTGGGCTATATGATATATAGATCAACATCCATGCTTTTTCAAATGCTCTTTGAATACCGCTTCATCGCGCAGTTACCACGAGAACATTTTCTACCAAATCAAATCGAACACAAACCCATTAAAGGTAGTCGTCTGAGAAAGGTAAATAATATAAACTTGTGCGATATATGTATTGAATTTTCCAATTTCATTTATGCAGGTGCAATCTATTAACCCCGAGTACTTATATTTGGTACGAATAGTACCACGTCAAAACTTCTTAGATCTTTGTCCGATCGAAGACCTGCAACCACTTTGGTACTTTGTCAAGCAGAACTGTGTTAGCCGTCGGAATCGGATAATACCAAATCTAGAGTATGTTATTTGTATACAATATTACTAAAATACTAAATGTGAAGAATTTTTGTTTTAGAAAATGGATACCAGGTTGTGGACCACGTCTAATAGTTAACAGCGTGCCTTCAGAAACATTAAAGCCTCTTTATCCGGATGAGGATGATGTAGAACTGCCACAATACTCAACGCGCTGCACCACTATGAGTAATCGTGATTTTTATCCGAATATAAACATTTACACACAATTCGGTGATCTATCTGCAAGTCAAATGCTGACATTATTCACACAATTTCGAAAATGGCCCGAGTATAGTGAAAGTGCATTCGTAGCATCACTTGAAAGCACTTTGTTAAAATTGGAAGCAGCCGCGGATGAAAACATGGGCATAACGGAAGAGGATGATTTGCCAAATGAGGAGACAGCTTTTGAAGATGTGAAAGAAACTGAAACTGAAAGCAGCCAAACCAAACCACTTAAGAAAAGTAAGCTTAACGCTGCAGTATCAAATTATTGAATTTGTTGTATTGAAAATTATGTATATAGTTGTAATTAAAAGTAAATTATGTTTAATTAAAATTATTGTTTAGTTCAGTTTTAAAGAAAAAGTCAAATCTTGTACGCATGAACTAACTATAAACTATTATTATGTGAAGAGTTTATAAAAAAAATACACTACTTTTTATTATTGAAAATTCGTGGCATTCCATTTGGATTTCACTCTGTTTTAACACTGGGCGTACAAGTGCCTTCTATCGATCGTTGCGAACCGCGCGCACACAAATCAACTTTGCTCAGATCATAATCCGGTTCATCATCATCCAGCAAGCTTACGCGCGTCTTCACAGAAATCGACAACTTTATGCAATCCAACATCAATGTCGCCGTATTAACACCCAGCACGTACGACAATTGAGCATTTGGACATGGAGCAGAATCGCCAATCTTATAGCAGACATTGTTAATTTTCACCAATCCATCCACTTTACAATCATTCTTTATGCATTGCGGTAAAACTTCATTGCGTGCCAAAATAAGCATGTGCTCAGCTTCACAAGGACCACGTCGGAAGGCGGGATAACAGGAATCCGAGTCGGGATAGTATAATGCACCTAAGAAAAAAAGTATTTGTATTGATATTGATGACTAAATGCTGAGAGCGAGTTTATCTTACCTGGTGCACAGTCGCAAATCCAGTCATCAGCATGATCGCCCGGGTAAAGCAGCTCATTAGACTTACAGCGGGATGGAGAGTAATGTGGAATGCGCCCCTTTTATAAAAAAGAAATCTCGTTAAGTAATGCTTTCTGTTAGATTTCGAAGAAACTCAAATTCTTATCAATAATCATGTTGTTTTTCTATGTAATAACATTTAGAAATAGATCCTTATCAGCATGTTTGAGGGTTATTCCAACTTGGAGCATATTAAGGGCAACATGCTAATTTCTCATTGTATGTATTAGATGTGTAATGAATTAAATTTAATTAGGAAAATTTCTTAAGATTACTTAAAGGTATTGATTTCGGCTGCAGAAAATCAAGACCTCATATGTTTCTATTATACCCTGATTAGGGTTTGTTAAGTTTTCCGAGAAGTTTTTAACTCCAAAAATGTTGAAGATCCTATAAAAAACACAAACTAGTCACTCAGCTTTTGAGATATTGATCTGACATTTGCACATGTACTTTTCTCCGAGAAGCCGCTCATTTTTTGAAGCTGCCATTATAGCATATTGCTGCCATACAAATTGATTAATCAAAATTTACTTTTTATACAGACAACTTTTTTCGTTTATATCTTCACGATATTTAACATGAATTATTTTCCAAGGTAATGCTACAATCTCCGAACAAATTGTTGCGATCGGATCAGTATATCACACAGCTGGCATACAAACAGATCGACCGAAATCTGGTTCTTGCATGTAAACTTTTGGTATTAGAGTTTAGAACTTTTTCCTTGTTTTCTCACTTTGTGATCGCGCAAAAAGTAAAACAAACGCATCAATTAAACAATATGTACACAAATATGCAGCACATACATATGTACATATAGGAGCGCCCGAATATAAGCTTTTGTATTGTTTTGTAGATATATCACGGATGCTACTAATTAATTATAAAACGTCAATTCATACTCACTGCCGCGTTTGACTTCTCCTTTTCCAATAGAATAGGTTCTGGATATATTACCTCCGTAGAGGTCTGTGTGAACAATGTAGCAGCGCAAAATACAAAAACAAATATGACGCCTTTCATTTTCTTTATTGAATATTTTCTTTATAAAATTAATGTTAATATTTCGCAAAATTGTCGAACTATTGATACCTGAAATTAGTTAACGAAACTATATGAAACACTGTAGACGAGATTGTTTGGCTTTATATCGTCTGTACTGCACGACGCTCGTTGATAAACAAACGCGAAGTTTGGCGAAAGCCAGCATTACATTCAGACAGTAAACTAAATGAAATTATACAGCTTCAACCTAAAAAGATCCCCCCAATTGGATGCGCGTCGCGAGAGAGATAACAAAAAAGACAAATCAGTCCTCACAATAAGCAAAGCCGAGCTGAGCAACACGCTAAGAGCAAAAACTTGTTAATCAGCGGAGTATTATTAGTACAGAACTTGAGTCTTTGAGTTAATGAGTTTCTTGCCATACACAAATATTTTGTATAGCAAAAAATGTATATAAAATTAATTTTTTTCATTATGTAAAAATACTAGACATTTGGGAGCACTTCTAATCTGTGACTCATTTCTCTAAAGAGTTCTTAATTTATGTAATTACCTCTTTGATGTGAATTACCGCAAAAAACAGCAAACAAACGGGAATTTTATATTTACTATAATATATTATAAATCATGATTCTGTTTAATGCTCTCTTTGATATTGTTGAGTTAAATTATTGATGAAAATATGTAAATTTAAACACATACGAGTATTTTTGGCTTTATGCATATTCAAAGCATATATTCAAATAGGTTATCATTATTTTCTTGCACAGTTTTTCGTGTTTCCAATTTCTTTATATTGATGGGGCTGTCTGAAGTAAATAAATAAACTTTTAATATGCAAGGAAACATTTTGAAATATATGTATTCTAGCTTCAAAACAACCGAAATAACGTTTTTTTCGTGTTTTTATTGACATACTCACTTAGTTCGGCCAAAGCTTGCGCGATTTCCTGAATATACATTTTTTGCCTCTGCTGTCGATATTCTAATACTTTTGTTGCTTCAATCAGATCTGTACTGTGGACATTCACACTTTTCATTTCAAAATCTCTTTTCTTAGATTGCCTTAAATATAGTGGTACAATCGAAAAATAAGAAGAATCGAAAAATAATATACGTTCTATTAAACCTTAACTACGTACATACCTTTTCGTTTCAAAAATCAAACCCGCAGCTGCTACTGCGAATACAATTAATTCACCCAATAGTTCAGCGCCCAATTCAAGGGCCATTGTTTCGTTGAGTGGCACCACCTTAACCGGTCGACCTAAGTTCAATAGCAACATCTTTAGCGTAACTTCACACCAGTGAAAACCTGCCAAAGAGAGACTGTTATTATTTCTCATACATAGGATTTTACTGCCCTTACTCACACTGAGCGGGTGGTATACAAATGTATTTCCGAAATATTTCGCTTTGTTTTGCTTCCTTACGTACGAAATTACTAATTGGACGTGATAGTTGCCGCATACCCAGCAAACACAACTTTAAAATTGGTAATGCAATTAACACCATTCTTTTCAAATTAGTAAACAATCGATTTTTTAAGATCAAAATACTCTTCAAATATTGAGAAGTTAAATGAATGTGTATATAAAATGAGAAGTTCTTTCGTATGTATAATTCTTTATTAGAGACCGAGCAATATTTTGTTTTTATTTAATTTTGAGGTTAAATAATTTATGTTGATGTAAGCGGAATGCGCTTGATTGGTTTTCCTAGAATCAGGCGGAGTCAGAATTTTAAAATATGCCCTTACATATATATGTATGTATATTAAATTACCAAGTTCTTCAAGGGCCACTATTATCTGTTCAATATAAATAGCTTGCTGATTTAATATATTCTGCAAAATTTCCACCGACTCCTTTATATTTTGTTCTTGTTTTATTAATTCTTCTTCTGCCATTTCTTTCTGCTTTATTTGCCTAAATAATAAGAATATGTAAATTTTCAATTCAATCTGTCTACTATGTTTGTACAAAATACAACTATTTCTTTACTTATTCGTTTCCACAAGTAAAACTTTTGAGCATCCTAAAAATACCACTATCTCCGCCCATATTGCTGCACCTAAGTCAATGGTTCCTTCTTCGGTTAGTTGTTCCAATTGCGTATCTTTAGATATGAGCTTATGGAGAGATTTCTCACACCAATGGTATCCTTGGAATTCAAAAGGCACATTAAATGAATGGTCAACTGTAAAAAAATTCTGATGTATTCACATACCACGGGCCGGGGGTTTGATAATATATTTGCGAAAAAATTTATTGCGTTGGGCGACATTTACAAATAATTTTTTAACAGGTTGTGTAAATTCCTTGACAACGATCATGGACATACGCAATATTCGTAATGTCATCAAAGCCATTACAATTGTTTAGAAATTAAAAACAAAACAATTTTAGTACAGATAAAAGCTTTTGGAAACTCATAGTTTTGACAATGGCATATGTAGTATATAAAATATATGTATCCAAAATAAAAGAATTAAAAACGAATATTTATCAAACATTTTATTTTGAAATTGAAGTTAAATGTTAACTCGGCTACGAATACAGAGATGTCGCTGAAAATATTGCTTTTGCAATTTGACATCGAACAGCTGTGTTTTTGGCGCGAAATTCCTCTGCTATTTGACAATTGAAATAAACAAAATCAGTGAATAAGGAAAACAATTGTGTTTATACATCTTCTGCACCAAACTTTTGTTATTTGTTTATAACACAGAATACTGCAAGTAAGAAAAAAATAGTCTAATATATAATGGATGTGGAAATCAAGCAACAATTCGAAGAGATGGGTGTAGAAGCCAACGAAGATGTAATTACAAAATGTAAGTTAAATTCTTATTAGCACATGTTTATGGTGGAAAAACTAATTATACTATTTTTATTTAACTCCATATACAACAGCGTTGGAACTGTGTGCCAGCTATTGTGTGGATGACGCTGCTGAATTCGTGGAACAGTGGATGGCTTTTAGCATTTCAAATCTAAATGGTGCTGAGCCATCAGTGGAAAACTTAGCAGAATTTGAGCGTAAAGTGTTTCAGGCAAAGCGTGACAAAGAGTTGGCACAGGCTAATCGCAAACGAGTCAGTTACGCTACGCCAAGCACAAATACAATATACGCACCGCCCGTGGATTCGAATCCACTAGCTATATATGGCGTAAAAGATAGTGCTGTAATTGATGACTATGATGTTGGTGGTGGCGATGCAAATAGTGCCAGCCAAGATCTCAACGATGACGAACAAATGTTAGGCTCCTACAACGTTTGCCATACACCAAAACCGAAGGTAAGTGCTGATAAATGTTTACAATTAATTTTACACTAAAATTTACATGCAGGATGCTGTAATAATAAATTGAGTTGACAGCATTTCTTTTTCGGTACTTATAAGATGCGCCATAAAGTCAATACATTGTAAAAAAAAAGTATTCGCTGTATTATGTATTTGTAATCGAAACGAGCGAACGAATTTCACTACCCAACATGAGCCAAACTTTATAACACGTTTATTTTTCCTTGTAAGTCAGCATCTCCTGCTGGTCCATAGCAAAACAACGCTCAAATAAATACATGATTAAAATAGATCCTACACATGAACCGTTAGTTTTCGTGGGAATCTCAGTATTTGCATTTCACATCCAAATAACGAAAAAGCTGCAGGCTAACCAAATGGCTAAAACGTATAATGTGGACATAACAAGCAATGTTACCAAAGCAAAAAAGCGACAAAAACAATGTGCGCCAAACCAATTTCGCCGAAATCAAGCAAGAATTGTGACCGCGCTAAAGTCCAAAAAAGAAGCTCTACTGCCCATTTTTATTGACCTTTCATTGGCAAAATGGGCATTTGCCTCTAATCTGCGATAAAATGCTCCTTTTGCGTTCACTTATTTCTATTTGCTTACTTATAACAACAGCGACGCTAAATGCCACCAGTACAACCCAAGTTGGTCTGTGTACATGTACATATGTATGTGAATATATTGAAATCACAACTGCAAGTCTGCATCGCGTAGCTTTCACGCTGCTGGTTACCGTTTTACAGTGCACTTTTTGGTTTTACGTTTATTAACCATTCCACTATTTTTGGCAATTGCAAATGTGCAACGAACGAGCTGCTACATTGACATTTATTGCAATTGCCGTAGCTGTTTGCCATTTCTCTTTCGCTCTGCTTAACATCTCTCACAATACAAAAGCCACAGCCACAAAGCCAGCTCCAGTTTACGTGCAAGTCGAGTTCGTCGTGGCGAATTATTTCGCATTCCCTACATACACACATATATTTTATTTATATGTTTTGTTCTGTGAATTGCTGGTTCCCTATAATCTACTGTCATGCCACAAGCATTGTGTTGTTTTTGTATATGAGAGTTAGCGTGTTGCGCAGATTTAAGCTTGTTAAGCAGTTTGGCAGACATTAATTTGTAATTTGCAATTACACAAACACTGCGACTTACATACAACATTTAGTTAGTATACATACACATATATGTATATGTACATATGTATGTACTACATATGTAGGTATGGACTGAAAATTTTATGTAAATATTTATAAGCGCTTAGTGTGAATAAAATGCTTACATACTGACAATATATTTTAGCAATTACCAATATTTTTATTCTACGCTTTGGCATGAAATACGTGTTCATATTTACAAGTAATTTCTTAAAAAACAGTTTCTTTTGAGAAAACGTAATTTAATTTAAACTAAAATCAATCATTCATAAAATCTTGCACCAACTAATTTTACCTTACGTCTGTGTTTCCTTGCGCATAATGTCAATAATTGTTATTGTGGTCTGACGTTGCATACTTCTAGGCTCGCGTTATTAATAACATAAGCAATCATGCATACAACTATTGTATTCTTTAATCTTTCCTGAGAAGTTATTGTGCTCTGAAACTAGTCCGAAGTTATACCATATGGAGGGCTTTTAGCATATTGGTTTCTCGAAATTATGCCAAATACGATTTTTCCTATTGCAGACATAGTCAGGTATTTTCAAAATTATTGTTTTTATGTATAAGCATATGCAATACAACAACAATGTTGCAAAAATATTGCAACAGCTCATATGAGTATGAACGATTTTCATTTTAAACTATTTACGCACTTATGTATATTTATAATGTGTATGTATGTGTATGTACATGAGTATGTAAGTCTGTTTAATTATGACAGCTATCAAGACACATACATAAATCAGTTTTATGATTATGTTAATTGCCATCACTGCTAATTTGCGTTTTTTTATGCACCACCGTTTTTGGGAAAAGCAAGAAATGCAAATGAGATAAAGACATTAAATTTTCACAATATGCACACATACATACAAATATTATATTTTATGTGTATGCAACATATATAATGTGTATGTAAATATTATTCGTAAACTAAATGAATTTCTACATACATACATATGTATGTACATGTGCTTTATGCACAGACAAAGAAAATTTTCAATCCAAACCTGTTTTGAAAAGCAGTAAGAAATATATTTATATCCTTAGCAGGGTATATTAAGCTTGCCACAAAGTTTGTAACACCGATATGAAAACGGCGAAAACCCTATAAGGTAAAAAAATTTAAATTAATTATTTTCATACTTGTATATTAAAAAATCTCCGCGACGAGCTGTGTCGATTTAGCCATATCCGTCTGTCTGTATGTACGCGAACTAGTTCCCCGATTTTTTAGATATCAATCTGAAATTTTGCACACTTCTTTTTCATCTTCATACACTGTTCATTTTTCGTAATCTCCGATATCGGACCACAGTAGCATATAACTGTCATACAAACTGAATGATCGGTATAAGGTACTTGTATAGCATGTTTTTTTATTTGATGAGATATCTTCACGATTTTTGGTATGGACAATTTTCCAAGGCAATAGCACAATCTTCGAACAAATGGTTCAGATCGCACCACTATAGCATATAGTTGCCATACAAACTGATCAATTCAAATCTAGTCCTTGTATGGTAAACTTTTTTATTTGACAAGATATCTTCATGAAATTTGACATGAATTATTTTCTAAGGCAACGGTACAATCTCCGAACAAATGGTTCAAATCGAACCATTATAGTACATAACGGTCATATAACGTGATCGATCAAAATCATGTTCTTGTATGGAAACCTTTTATTTTTGAAGGTTTTTATAGCTTTTGCAACCGAAGTTCACGCTTTTTTTTGTTTTGATTTAAATAGGCTGCATGCCCATTAGTTATAAAACCGATGGCCTAGTATTTACCGTGTTTCAAAATTTCTGTTCTGACTTCAGTGATATATTTTAGCCATCACTCTTTTCGGCTGCTATATCAAGTTATTTTTACACATTTGTACAGAAAATATACATTTTCATTTCTTTTATACACATTTTACACGGCGTTGCGTTTACGTCTGCGCACTGGTGCATAATTCCCGCAACACTTCGAACGCTAAAAACACCGAGCACACACATACACACTCTTTTACGTGTTCCGACTCGTTTATGATTTGTTGAAATTTTCGGATTGCTAGTTGAGTTTCGTTAATTTTTTGAACCTAAACTTTGTAGATTCGCCTAGCGCCTTAGTCTAGCCATTGCTTAGTACTTACATCTATGATATTATATATGTGCGTGTATGTGTAGAAGTTAATTAGTCATTTTGAGCTATTAAATGTGTTTCAATCCAGTTGAGTGACTCCTCGGCGGCCGTTGGGTTAGCGCTGCGTAACAGTGCAGTTAGCAAAGGAAATCGAGGCGTAAATGATATTGCTTGCACGCCGGCTTCAAATAAAGTTTTATTGAAAGAGATTTTGATAGCAGTTTGCAGTAATTGAAGTTCCACAATATTTTTTTTCTTTTTTTTGCCATTACTAGAAGCAACAACAACAATATAGCTGCACTAAGTTTGTTTTTGTTGTTGTAGTGGTAATTACACCACATCAAATCGAATGAATTTGGTGTCTAACATCGACTTCTTTTAACAAAACAACTTCCAAAAAATTTAGACCAGCCATTAAGACGGGTTTGGACCATAGGAAGAGAGGTTTTAGACATTAACCTGGGAACGGTGGGACAGTGCTTGGGCGGATAAAAATCCGGTTTCGTTCGGGAACTCGAGCTCTTCGTCTCCATCGGCGTTCTACTAGGACGCGGCAAACAGATGTTTTGCAGATAAATGGCCGGTCCACAGCATCTTTCTGACTTTTTCTAAAAAGTTGCAGTTCTGTACATTGGTGTTATTTGTCGTATGTGTGGAGTAAAAAAGAAGTGCAGTCTATCCAAAGTAATACCTAGTATTTTGTGTTCAGTTCCTTGAGTTGGTAAAGAGGGTCGCCGAAATTTCGTTTAGGAAAATAAAATATCATAAAAGTTCGAGAAATTTTTTCCTAGTTTTCTCGCTCCTAGCCGTTTGTTTTTGTTGTGGCGGTAGAAAACATCTCTAAACTCACTTAACACCTTTACCTTTGGTCCGAACCCGTCGAAAAGCTTGTTTCCTGAGCCTACCGTTAAGTTTCGATGATAGTTAACTTGTTGCTTTCCTCCAAATAAGATCGGCACGCCTTAGTTCTTGTCATGTATACTGGACTGTCTTGGGAACGGTTATCCGGTATCCTTTAGCGTTACTGTTGCTGAATTAAACCGGCCAAAGTCGCTACCATAAAATCAACAGAAACAAGCAATTTGTAGGAATGCTGCTGAATTGGCAGCTCTCGGCTCCGAAGACTTCGGACGCAACTAACTTCAGACATGCACTGACCGGCATTCACAGTGGAGCCATTAACACCTTCAACGACTCCCTCTCAGTAAATGGCATACTTGGAGTCAAATCACCACCCATTGCAGACGTAGAGCTCGAGTTGCCGCGAGAAACGAGAGAGACCCCTGCGCAACTTCGTTCTGGGTACTATTGCAGGTTAAACTCCTACTTATCCAGTATAGATTATGACATATCAAACGTACATACATATGTACAGCGTGCAATGAGTCTCCGCATGACACTAATCACCTCTTTCCTTGCCCTGCTCACCTTAGACATCTGACACCCTTCTTACTTTGGTCCGATCCTGTCGAAACACCACGTTTTCTGGGTATACCGTTGGATGTCATCGATTACAACTTATCTAATCCTTACCACCCTAACGGGGATTAGGTACCCATTACAACAACAACAAAAGCACGTGCTTGTCGCTCACTGATCACACAGATTCGACTGTCATGGGGGCGGTTATCCGGCATCCCTTCGCGTTATCGATGCTGAATAAAACCGGCCAAAGTCTGCTCGTTTTTTTTTGATGTTTAAGAGTGAGTTGAGACTATCTCAGCAAGTGCTGATTTTACAATCTCAAGATGCGCCTTAGCTCCCAAATAAATTGAGCGCATCGGTTCGTTTGTGCTTGGGTGGCTCTATTGAAAATGATTTACACTGAAAGCCTTGAAATTGCTACACGTTCTCAACTTTTCTTAGTCAAAAGTCTATTTTTCCTAACACGACATTGGCACTAACCCTGACGCATGCGCAGTTGTTAAAACACCTAATTGCATTTCTATATGTTTTATTGCTTTTCTGCCCAATTTTAATTGTCGTGCTGCATCGTCTGTTCCTTTCATTCCACACATCGTCACAATTCGTCAAGTTAATCGTCAACGCGTCAACGCCGCATCAGATAATGATTTTAGTTCC
The DNA here is from genome assembly GCF_016617805.1 of Bactrocera tryoni. Taxonomy (NCBI): domain Eukaryota; kingdom Metazoa; phylum Arthropoda; class Insecta; order Diptera; family Tephritidae; genus Bactrocera; species Bactrocera tryoni. Next base: position 61,555,219 of record NC_052499.1, read on the forward strand.
AATTTGCAATTGCAATACCTGCTATAAAAAAGTCTACTTCGAATGGCTTTTATCGCCAACTGAAGTGCAATGCATACATACATACATATATGTACATATATTTTTGTCTGGGTGTGTGTTTGCGCATAAGAAAGCATTCATTGCATTCAACGCATTGCACTGTGACACCGCGCGTGCGCGCAGTTACGACTTCTTCATGTATTCCATGTAGTATTACTGCGCATTATACCCTACCGCCCCTTAACCGCTTTAGCTATTGCCCATTTTTACCCCTGCCGTTGCGCCTGCTTGCCACCAAACCCAATTTCTACCAGCATTTTTGAGGCTTTGATGTTGCGCGCCCAACGCGACGAGCGTTAGTTTGACGCATACAAGTACACTCGTATATTCCGCTGCATGCATACGCACAAGCACACATAAATTTGTGTGGCGAAGATGCATCTTCAGCGCAGCAGTTCCTGGTTTTCGCAGAATTTCTTGCCGTCTATCTTCTATGGTTATCTTATTGCCTATTGGAAGGATTGTTGGATGGGAGAATGTACTGAATGGATTGCTGCAGGAAGGGCTTTGCCAGCGCTACAACAGCTTTGTGTCTATTGTTGCCGACGCGTCTTTTTGGCCAAACGCATTTGGTGGATTGCTCGCTGCGGTCCCACCAATTGTAATGATGATGATAATGACAATGACATGGATGTATACACGGCCGGGACGACATGTCATTTTCTTTCGCCACAGCTCACGGTTGCTCTATCAATTGATGTACTCGTATATGTATATACATATGTATGTATTTATGTAAAGGGTGTTTTTTTCAGACGCTTGGTTTTCAATGAGGCCATACCTTTTTTCGGAGTTGGTCTGTTTGATAGATGTTATTTGATTATACTCAGTCTGGCTTGCTATTTCTTAATGAATGGACTACTCCGAAGCAACGTTTGCTCATCGTACAAATTTATAACCAAAATAACGGTGCAGTTCGCGCAACGATTCACGGCACTGCGTCCAATATTCGGTTAGTACAATCGCCCAGCAGAGTCGGTCGTTCGACTTGGATCGGTTTCTCACCACGCTTACTATATTGGATATGCGGTGAAGCAGTGTATCGAAGAAGACTCGAATGAGTCCACCAACCATCGCGCGCAACATATGGAGCTGTGCCCATCCACTTTATGGAAGATTTTGCAGAAGAATCTTGTTTTGCGGGCTTATAAAATTCAACTCCTGCAAGAATTGAAATCGAGAGACCGTCATACGCATTGCACGTACGGTGAATGGCCCCAAAACGAGATGGCCACCGATGCCGGCTTTCACAAGAAAATTTTGTTCAACGATGAAGCTCACTTTTGGTTGAATGGGTACTTCAATAAACAATGCTGGAGTGATGATAATCCATAAGCCATTATTAAGACGCCGTTATATTTTCCACTATTTGGTGTTCTCTATGGGCAGCGGGAGCCCATCCATATTTCTTCAAAACTGAAGCCGGCGATAATGCTCCAGTCAATTGGGAACGTTATAAACCCATGATTAATGACTTTTTCGTGACCAAATTGGAGGTGGTTGATGTGGCCGACCTGTAGATCCAACAAGACGGCGCTACAGGCCATAAAACCAACAATCAATTTATTGAAGGTAATTTTTGGTGAACGCATTATCTCGCGTCGTGGTCTCCAAGATCATGCGATCGTGTATCACTGGACTATTTTTTGTTGGATCATGATATTACTGACCGAATTATATCGCTTGGAGGTCTCCAAGATCGTGCGATCGTGTATCACTGAACTATTTTTTGTTGGATTATGTGAAGTCGCTTCGTGTGTTATTCCTGACATGCGGCTTTAATGTAATGTAATGCTGTAAAAAAGGTCGAAATTTGCGTCTCTCGGCTGGAATTTATTCGAGTCAGCCACGGGACCACCCCAGCCCGAAATCATTTCTAAAACATAATAGTAAACCCATAAAAATGAAGTTAAATTCTTGCCTATAACAGAAAATTATCCTTGTTTCATTTCTTCTTGAAAACCACATGTCTAAAAAAACACCCTTTATGTGCTACCTCACCAATCGGTGAGTGTATTTTGTGATTTTGGTGAGCTAGTACAAAAACTAAAGCAAAAACAGAAACAATGTGAAATAAATAAATGAAAGCAAATAAATAACCCGCAACTCGAACTGTGATCGCTTTGATGCGTAAACAAATTATGGCTTGTATCTATAATACATATGTATTTACATACATATATACACGTATACATACCAGCATGAATCTCGCCATCCAGATAACGCATTTTACAATGCATTGTAAATATTTGCATTTTGCATTTGGTATTTTGCATTTTGTGACTTGACTTCTCATTTGTTGTTCGTGCTATTGTTGTTGCCGCCTTTTCGCATTTGAAAATTGCGAATTCAATGTTTCCCCTTTCAGCTATTCAGCTATTATTTCCAGTTGCCGGTTTAAAATTACCATTTGGTTTTAGTGTCAATTAAGTTTTATTGTTCGGTGCGAATGCACATGTCTATGCACGCGTGAGTATCCGTGAGTATGCGTAAGACGGTTGGCTACTCAACGCGCAATGAAAAATTCGCTTTTGATAACAATGTTGTTGTTTTGTTGTTTTTTCTTCAAACCAATATCAACGATTTCTTATTTATTTGCACTTGAGGAAATCAACAGAGCAAGACGTATGCTGATGTTAAGCTGGGCACTAGTGGAAATAATCCGACTAACTAAAATTGCCGGGGGCTAATGAAAGAATACGCATTATTTCCGCTATAAAACGCTGCTTTGAAAAAAAAATTGCAGGTTCTTTTGGGCACAGGTTATAATTAAGTACTAGCATTTGATTGGAATAGTAAGCAAACATTCCAAAATGCTGGTGGAAATTTATTTAAACCGCTCCAGCAGATCTGTAATCGAACTTGAGGGGTTTGTCTTTGCTTGCAAGTGAGAAAAACCTAGTTTTTGTCTCATACTGCATTGGTTATTCGTAATCATTTCGCCACATTTTTAACTAATATCGTGCCGCAACAGCCGCATTCGCCTAACTTCCAGCTGTTCAGCAAAATTGACATGACTCCGAGGACACCGTTTTGACTCAATTGAGGATATAAAAGTTGAATCGAAGAAGGCTCTGATGGCCATCACGTTGGAGGATTTTTCCAAGTGCTATGATGACTGGAAAATTCGTTGGCATAAGTATATTGCAGCGGGAGGGGATTACTTTGAAGCAGATGAAATGGACAAAATTCACCTTTCAATTTGATCACAGTAGTATTTACTACTAATGGGCAAAAAATAGTAAGACTTTAATTTAAGGGATTACATGGATTTCCTCGGGTAAAAACAGCCACCAATTTTTTTTCTCATACAAAACATTAAAGATTTTATTAAATTTTTTATTGTTACAAACATACACTATTAACAAAGAATTTCTGAAAAATTTGGAAAAAAATATTTTAAATTCGACCATTGCGACGTCACTTCCGATGACCCCTCGGAAAAAAGATGCACCCGCGTTGGCAGGATAACTCCTTAGGATTATCTAAAATGAAAAAACTACGTGTTTTAGTGCTTAGAACTTGGAAGGAAAAAAACTGAAAATTGGATTTTTTGCAGACATTTTTACAAAAGAATGAAAATTTCGCGTTGGAAAAGTTATTCGCTGATACTGTTTTATCGCGAGCGAGGTATTTTGAATGGTACAAATTATTCAAAAAGAGTCGAGAACGTACTGGCGCTGGCGACGAAACACGCCCAGGACGGCCATCAACATCAACAGCTGATCAACACGTCAATAAAATAAAAGAATTGGCGCTTGAGAATCGATGATTAACAATCAGAGGCCTTACTGACATCGTTGGAATATCGAAAGTATCAATGATAACCATTTTGAAGGATCATTTCGTGAAAGCACGATTCCAAAATCACTAATTTTTTTCGAAAAACAGCGTCGTGTTAACGTCTATGAAACAATGCTTTCCGACTACCAGGATGTCATGAAACGTATTGATACTAGCGACGAGTCTTGGATCGATGCTTACGACCCAGAAACAGACGATCAATCGGCCGAACATCGTGGCAAATGTAATCCAAAACCTAAAAAACCACGTCAAAGCAGGTCAAAAATCAAGGTTATATTGACAGTTTTCTCCGATTATCGAGATGTGGTGCACTCCGAATTCCTTCCGACCAGCCAAACTGTCTACAAGGGTTGGACGACTTAAATTTTGAAGAATACATAAGTTGAGAATTCCAAAATTTTGAACAAAGTCTTACTATTTTTTGCTCACAGTAGTATGAATGTATGTTACGAGTGCGTATGTGTAGTAGTGTAGGCATTTTCCTTAGTTTGACCCCGTTTAACGGCAGTTCATAACTTCACACTTTTACTCAGACAAATTGATTTCACACATAAACCACGAAACCACGCTAAAACCCAATAACTAGGAACTAATCCATTTGAGCATAAAGTTTAAAATTAACACGGTCGCGTATGCAGAAAATTACCAATACTTAAGCATAAATTGGAAAAATGTTAAATAAAAATATCTTTAAATGTACATAAATAAAAAAGTTATTAAGATTATTACTCACTACTTTTACGCGATCTCCTGATACATTTTATTAAAATTTATTTCAAATTTCTTTGTAATAAATGATAATTTCGAAGACGTTTCAAGAATACAATGATTGGCAATGACCAATATTAAACCAAGTTCCCGTAGTTTCGACTATTGGCTTTTTCCTAACAAGCCTAATTTTTATCTAATTTTTATCAGAGCTTCAATACTCTAACCTATAATATAGATGAGTAAAATGTTGATTTGATTCCTTTGTCTATAACTCTTCGTAGCTGTTAAAACCGTCCTTCTATACCTACTTCTCAGATTAGGCCTTTAAACGCTTTTCCGGCGAAAGAAATCTTTAATTTGTTAGAGAAAGTTATCGGAACATAATTAATAATGATGTCTAAATATATAGTCATATAGTTTATTATTAGATGAAAGAACATTCTTTGGCATTTATTCTTTGAAGATTGGTTCATCCGTTGAGTCCAATTTTCGATGACTTGTTCGACTCGTAACGGGCGAATGACTCCGGTGATGTTTTGCTTCAAGGCCAACGCGAAGCGGGATTATCCGCATACACTTTACATATCCCCACAGGAAAAAGTCTATCGGTGTCACATGATCTTGGTGGCCAATTGACCGGTCCAAAACGTAAAATTATCTACTCGCCGAAGTGTTCTCTCAATAAATTCATAGATTGATACTATATGTGGAAAGAGGTGCCGTCTCGGTTGAAACCAAATGTCGCCGAGATCAAGAGCTTGAAGTTAAGGCATCAAATAGTCAGTTATCATGGCGCGATAACGGTCGCCATTGACGGTTACATTCTCATTGGAATCATGTTTTAAAAAATATGGACCGATGATTCCACCGACCATAAAACCACACTAAAACGTTGTTTTTTTGCGGAAGAAAAAGCAGCTCTTGAATCTCTTCAGGTTGTTTTTTTTTGTCCCAAATGCAACAATTTTTCTGCTTTACTTGCCCATTGAGCCAGAAATGGGCCTCTTCACTGAACAAAATTTGATTCGAAAACGTCGAATCTTCTTGGAACTTTTCATAAAGCGAAGCGATATCACTTGGGAAGATCAAGATGTATTTCGTACGCTTTCAATTTAAGATGTGCCAAATTGTTCCATACGTCAGTCTAAGGTTGTTACGAACGGCGCCGAATCGACTCACCACGGTCTTGGTATACTTTCTTCACTGCGTGCGGAGCGTGGTCTATTCGGTCGAATATTATCCAAAAATGAATGCTAGATCTCAAGATGGGTGATGGTGTTGCGAATAGTACGCTCAGTAGGCTGATTATGTTGACCATAAGTTGAGCGGAGCGCTCGAAACACTTTCTTCACAGAATGTGAATTTTCGTAATAAAGTTGGCGTAAGTCTTACTTGATGAAACGCCAAACAATACTGAACAAAAATAACATGACAGCTTGACAAGATTCACGCTAGATCTGTCAAAAAAAAAGGCTATTGAAAAAGTACCTTTACTTGGATCACCCGTTACCTCGAAATATAAAAAACTAAACAATAATGTAATATTAGAAAATGTTTAAGTAGGAAGAAATAAATTGCAGTTGCGCTCTCTCATCAACCACTTAATCCACTCTCTGACTCAGCATTAGGTTTCCCCGCTCTATCATTTCGCTTATATGTGTACATAAGTATGTATGTATAGTACAGTACATACCCGTCATGCAAGCACTCTCCGCAGCATCTTCGAGTATACCAAGATCACGATTCTTTACTTTTGATCTATGAATATATGTACATACATATGTACATATACAAGCTTGTGTAGAGAATTCACAAATTTACACAGTTGCCATCTCATCATCAGCGAATAAAAGACATAAAAGCCAGGTTCTATTGCCTCGCACGCATATACTTATAAACTGAGGTCCTTGCCTCAGCACATACACACATACATACATATGTATATACATACATGTGGGACCACAGCAGCAACATCTAAGCAAGAGCTAGCTAACTCCTTGGATTTCGACTGTATTCTCTACTCTATAAGTACAACTACAACGTCGTCATGCATAGCTATTGCTTGAATTAAATTGATGTTGACGCTATTGCTTTTGTTATTGTTGTAGCTAGAGCTGTTACCGCAGCAATAGCGTCAACTTATGCAATTTCTTCCACATCGTTTGCTTTGTCTTCGACGCTATGGCTTGGCCATCGCACCCAAACGAACTGCGACGAAACAAATACAATTGAAGACATGAAAGCAGCACTGAACGCACCGTCATTATGACATTCGAATTGCAGATAATGAAGTTTTAACGACAACAACAACAACAATGTGTTGCGTAGAGTGGAGAGTTTCGGCTAGGTAGAGCAAATAATGAGTTATCATAAGGAAATGTTACGATTCGGATGATGCTGACGAAGAGTGTAATAATGAATGATGGTGAAGAGCCGTCATGGCGGTGGTAATGACGTTCGAGTTGGTGTTGTTGCCGTATTTATCGTAGGTTAGGTGATTGTACAGATTTGTTCCAGCGTTAGGGATACTTGAGTGCGCCAATACAAAGAAAAACGCGCTTAAAGTGGTCGTTAAAGACAGGTAACGCAATTGCATGAGTATGTGAGAGTGTGTGTGTATGTATGTGTATATAAGTGTAACGCAACGCTCATCAATTCTTGATTATGGTTTGTTGTTAATATTTTAGATGAATTGTTATCGACTGACTCAACAGATATTTGTTGCCTATGCAATCAGCAGTACATACATTGTACATATGTATGTATATAAGAAAGTATATCTGTTTATATGTATATTCACTATACGATCGTATCTGTAATCTAGGAAGCAAACGCAGAAGAAGCGTATCTTTTAAGTTGACGCAGCGCGCTTGACTCTAAATTATTATCATTGTGACGCGCTTTATGGCGTTGATGTATGTATGTCTCTATGCATGTCTTATTTCTAACCTTTCTTTATACCCTGCACGGGGTATATTAAGTAACACCCAGAAGGAAACGTCGGCGACCCTAAAATATATACATATGTATGTGTGTAAATGATCAGCTTGAGGAACTAAGTCAATTTAGGCGTCTTGATCTCATAAAAGACATCTTTGTTCACATCGTCCTTCTCTTAAGCCGGGGCATGGGCGTAAATCAGCGATATGTTGAAGAGCTTCGCTTTGATGCGGATTGTGGCTAGACCTTCATCTACCGAGGTGAATGCTAGGACTCAGCGACGGATTCTCTCTCCCACCAAGAATTCCATCCATTATGTGGTCACTGTAGTAAATGCTACAAGGCCTTCCCATCTCAGTCCTTATCAAGTCTATAGCACTTCTTGGACGATGATAATGCCAGCCCTTACCCTTAGGATATCAACCAGCCGGGCAGTGGCACCTTCCCAATTAAGAGACCGGACATTCCAAATGTATGCCCTTAAGTCCTGTACCTTAATGTAAAGGTCTCTCATCCAAGGCTGTTTTCTTCCTTTAATCGGGGGTGTTTTTTACGTGGTGGCTCCTAAACCCAACGCACAATCTTGGGGAGAGATGTTTCGCCTTCTCTCTTTAGCTCACCTTCAAACGGATGTTTTTGGCTACCAAGAAGATACTTGGTTTGAGACCGGAAGTCGTGAGTTGCTTGAGACATATGTAAAACAATCGTTTCTGGCCATTCCGAAGTGAATGGAGCTCGGAGAACTTTCCTCACTTGACTCCATACTTAAAACTGATTCAAGTCCTTGTATTGAAAACTTGTTTATTTGACAATAATCTTCACGAAATTTTGCATAAATTATTGTCCTAAGGAGCGCTAGACTATCCGAAAATAATAATCAGACGAGATATTATATAGCTGCCAACAAACCTGTGGATCAGAATCAATATAAAGATATTTTTATTTCATTTTATGCTAAAAGAAAAGCACCTGTGTAGGGTATTCTAACTTCCGTGCAGCCGAACATAAAATAAATTTTTGTTTTGCGTTTTTTCGAATCAATTCTTTTTGTAGTTTACTTTTTTGTATTTTTTTTTTTTTTCAAGTTTCTTTTTAAATTTTTTTTTTTTTAATTTTGCTGGTTGCCTTCTTTTGTTCGCACTGACACTCAATTTCGTTTTGTTTTCTATGCTCGCGCGTAGCCGATTGTAATTATTGTAATTGTCGTTTGGTTTTACCTCAAATTGATGCAGTTTAGTTGGTTCGTTGGCTGTTTAGTTGGCCGCTTGCTAAGACGTTAATCAAAGACGCGGAGACAGACTTGCTTGGTTACCTCTGCGCTTGCAGACTAGCACATATGCTTGAGTGTGTGTCCGTTTGAACACAAGTTCGCGATTCTATTTCCATTTGCCGCTCGTATCCAACATTTTCCAAAGCGCGGCGTTGCCATTACTTTGGTTTTTTGCTCGCAGAATTCTCTGCAACGCCGCCGCCGCCATCGTCATTGTAGTCGTCGTCGTCGTGCCAATCACGCTAGCATTTGTAGTCCAACGTTTAGTTCTTGTATTTTGAAGATTTCCTCTGTAACACACTTTCATTGTATGTAGACACGCGGCTTTTTTCTAGCGTTATGTCATTGGTCGCTCTGTCGCTTTGTATTCATTCGTTGTCAGGCGTTCGTCTTCGTCTGACTGTTTGTTAGATAATTGATTTGTGGGGGAACAAGTCATTACACTATAAAATTAAGTGAAGCATTGAACTGGAAATACGATTTGTTTGTTTTTAACTTTTAACGTGTTTCTTTTTCTATTTCTGCTCGCTATTGTCTGTTTGTTGTTAGCGCGCATGCGCCTTCCGTACCAATGAGAGCAATCAAAAATTAGCCAACTTGGTTTGAATGTCGAACGTTTGTGTCGTGGGAATACGTTTTACGTTTTCAATACAAGTATTTGCATTTAAATATGGATCAACTTTTAGTTGCCACTTTAATTGATCCTTTTTGTCAAGTCCACGAGTTGTCAGGCCGACGTCGTCGTGTGTCAATCTCAATTTGACAGCTTCTCTGCACGTCTGCGCAACTCTCCGACTCAATTACGAGCGAATATTTTTTTTTTGCACTACCAACAATCGCTAACAATTGGCACAGCGGATGCTTGCTTAATTATGGTGAGCACGTTTCAAATGCTTTCTATGTTATGTTGTTCCAATGTGGTTCAAAGATGAGGATGTTAATGAGATGGAGTAATCGCGCCTATGTTTATATCGCGAGTGTGTGCGGTAGTTGTTGAATAAAATGTATTTGTATTTATAACGGTTTAATTTGTGAATTTATAATCCAAATATGTAATCTTGTGAAAGAAAACAATTAAAGTTTTCCCATCTAATGAGTTCCCATATACCAAGTTTTGTTTTTTTCGTGTATACTCGATTTTTGAAAATTAAAGCCGTGAAATTTTTAAGTCCTTAACACCTCGTAACGCCAACTCATCAGATGTTGTCATCGTCCATGCCTGTGCATAATATAGCAGAACGAGAACGATGAGTGACTTGTAGGTTTTGGTATTTGTTCGTCGAAAGAGGACTTTATTCCTCAGTTTATTTCGAAGTTGCACCTGTTGGCAAGAGTTTTCATATTTACATCTTGTCCTCGTTCACAACCAGACCTATGTATATCCATACTTCGCTTCCTTATCCAATCTGAAGAAAGCAGAACCCACAATAGGGAGTCCCCTGCCTAAAACCTCGTTTGGTATAGAACGGGTCGGAAAGGTTCTTCCCGATACTGACGGAGCTTGTGGTGGTACTCAACGTCAGTTCACATAGCTGTATTAGTTTTGCGGTAATACCAAATTCATACCTACCGGCATAAAGGCAGCTCCTCTATCTGATCAGTTGTTGATTTTCCAAGCCTAAAGCCACACTGATAAGGTCCAATCAGTTTCTTGACGATGGGCTTTAATATTACACACAGTACGCTCGTTACAACCTTATATGCGATGTTGAGGACGCTTATTCCACGGCTAGTTGGCGCAATTGTGGGGTATTTGTGGATTGAACAGAGCACACTTAAATTTCAATCGTCAGGCATGCTTTCGTCCGTCCAGACAAAGAAGCTGATGCATGCTTCCTATCAGGTCTTCGTATCTGAATTTGTTGGCCGGCAATAGGTGTCCCAAATAGACACTGCACGAGAAAGACGACGACATGGGTTTCAGTCTCTTCGACTAACCAACTCAACACTAAAGTAGTGAGGCTAAAGATTTTGGAGGCCGCAAACAATGAGGAAGATGAGGTGGAAGCATCTAGACACTTTCTCCTGCTCTGTCCAGACTGCGCCAGACTTAGGTGAAGCATCTTTCATATTTTTTAAGGACCCGACGAACCCGGCGAATTCGATCGGTTTGATATTAGCCCTCCCAATAAATTTGTGACAGGCTCTATGTCTTTCGCGACGGTATTTTTGATTCACATCTAGGAATTGTGTGCATCACAATAAACAACCGTCCCTAGCAGTCCAAGTGGGATTATTCGGAGTTCCATGAGAAATCAGCATATTTACCGAACTTAACTTGATAGATAGATACCCAAATTGACTGGCCTGCGGATTGGACGAAAATAACAAAGTTTACTGATTTACTTACTAAATAATGGGTTTGGAACAATAAACTGTTCTTTAAGGGGACTTGTAACCTTTCGAATTTTTATTAAGGAGCCATTTTATTTAATTAATAAATAAAAGTAAAGCATTTTTTAGAAATTAATTTAGTCTAATAATCGGGGATTCATTTTGTTTGGATACTCTTGATTCCGTAGCATATATCCAAAATTTTATTTCTTCAATAATTACTTGACAAATATAGTGTCTAAGATGGTCCTTTGATGATTTAAAGCCGATCGGTGCAGTCGTTTCGGAAAAAATTTCCAAAACACGTTTTGGTGAAACGCGTTACAGTTTTGAGAAAACGCGTTTACTGTTTTGGGAGTCGATTAATTGGGAGCATGATTACACTAAGTTAAAAAGTTCTTACAAATATGCTCAAATCGCGGAAGTTATTTGCCAGATCAACTGCAACTTTTCGGAGAATATTTTCAAATATATGTACATTAAATATATGTATAATAAAAAAATAGATTTCTTGAACTCGATTTTTGGAACATCCTGTATTGACCTAATCTCTTTTAAAGTAACTTTTGTTTAATCTTTCCAGTGGGATAAATTCTATGCTGGTATATTTTTAATTAAGAATCTCATGTTTTAAATGGTTGAAACGTTCAGTTACATATGTATATGTTAGGAACTTCTTTGTCGTCAACTCAAAAACACCTGATTTTAATTAGTTTTGGTAAGAACGATCTATAAAGTTTAACGAACGATCCACTTTTGGATTGTTAAGATATCTACTGTCGTAAATTATCTTAAAAAACAGAAACAAAATTCATTCAGCACCTCATTTCCCTAACTGAACATTAGCACCTTTCCAAACTGCAAATTATAAAATATTTGATAAATCTATTCTACGGATTTGAAAACTTGTCTGTGACTTATTACAGCTTAAGTTGGCCTTTTTATTCACCATGTTATTCACGTGTATGTAAATAATTGGCGAATTATTCCGAGCTTTCGGTTCAATGATATTCTTGTCGGCCAGCGCTATAAATGTATGCATGAGTCACGAGTTTCCAAGTGGAACTTTAGCTAGAATAATGTTATGGAAGTGTAATGAACTCGCCAGCGCTATTGAGAGCATTTGTTGGTGGGTGATGCAAATTTTTAACGATTAGAACTAACCGATTTGGAACTCGTTAAAACCGTTATTTTGCTGCTGGACCGCAGTTGTACTGCCAGTAGCAAATAAATTCTCAGCTGTGCAACAAGCGAGCATAGATGCAAATAAATACATAGCATTTTTTATAGCCATAGTACATCTGTCTGTATGTATGTATATGAAAAGCGCCCATCTCTAATCTGTAATGTGTACCGCTTTATGCAGCGGCTGCATCAATAGCATTACGACAGCACCTCCCCTATTGCCCCTACCAAACGCCCGCATCTTTGTTGTAACGACTTATGTACCATACATATGTACATATTTATGTATACGTATGTAGGTTTGTGTGAAAACATGAGCACAGCATCATTGTAGCTGCAAGCTAAGTTTGTTTTTATTTTTTGGCTAGTTTGGCAATCGTTTGCTGCCCAAGTGCCCCCAAATGAAAATTCATATGAGCAGAATTCCTGCCATAGTGAGTACCTTCAAAGTCATAAACTCGTATTTCTTATATGTACACACATACATAAGTATTCACGATATCTTTCGTAATGTCGGTAGGAAATGCATAAGTATGTGGCATTTGATCAACAATTTGTTTCAACTAATTGTTCATTCATCTAACTACAGACCTTGATTCTTGCTTGGCGAATAGTAGGTTCTATGATAAAAATATTCAATTTGATGTTTTATTGTGGTAAATCCATATTGTATTACGACAGAGAAGGTTCTTAAGTTCGGAGAGGAAGTGGGTGCCGGAAAGCTACTACATTTATAGAATACTGGGTTGTAGGCCACAAAGGCATTCCAGTTAACGAAATAACTGGTGAGGTATCCAAAAGTGCCATCTGTCTGGCTCCAAACGATACACAGTGAAATTCCCGAGAGAGCTGACAGACGGATCAGGGGGAGATGGAATGCCTTAAGGACATGCAGTTGTTGGCCCAGTGGCAGGTCACAGCTTACTAGCAGCACATGTGAGCCGGTTGGGAATTAATAGTAATGATATATGCAAAAAGTGCAGGAAGGAATTAGGCAACAGAGAGGCGCTTGAACACCTCCTCTGCTTATCTAGAACTCTTGTTGAACATCTAAGAACTTTGCAGTTGAAAGGATTAGGTAAAGTATCAAAATTAGATATTGAGGCCCTCTTAAACTTCGCAAAAAGCATTGACCTCCTGTATGACGAATACTTCAGCTCTAATTAAACTGGACCTCCATCTCGGCATAACGCCAAACATAAATGTGTCACAAAGGAAAAGTTGGTTTATGTTTGGCGTCATGGCCAACCAATATAAACTGATCGTAACCTTTATTGTGCTAATCGGCAAGTTAAAATTCCTGACTCGGATTCTTGCTAACAAAACAAAAAACTCAAAACTTGTGCTCGAAATTTTTTACTAAAATCCTCGCTTTGGAAAAAACTCAGACCGTTGATCAATTTATGAGACATTTAGATTTTTGAAGGGGTAAATTAGCTTTTTTACACGAGAAAAATATTTTAAATAATCGAATAAGGTAACGAATAGAAGAAAACCGACATGTTGAGCACCAATGCTTTAGTTTAATTGCGCTCTGATTTGGAACTTTTTTTGACCAGACTCGAAGCTGATATATTATCGAGACGCCGATTGTAGTTCATATTTAAGCTCGATATGTTTACTTATGTGTGTTTAGATATCTTTGGAGTGGCTGCTGTCTCTATAAACTTCTTGAAAAATTCATTAAATTTTTTTTTATTTCGGGTGAGTTTTTCTATTTTTACCTATTTTTAACTACCTCTTTCGGACGTGTACAGGGCCTGCTCTTATGACTGATTGCTCTACATGCAGAATCCGAACCTCAGAAGCCATTAATTGCCCCAAATCTAGCGACACAAAAAATCATTTATCTCGCAAACCAAAACTTGAAAGTTAGGAACTAGTTACAAAACATATGAATTCAATTCTAATGGCGCTTTCTCATGGGAATACTTCTAAAGTTTCAGTTTACTTGCATCTGATGACGATTTGACGCAAACATTGGAACTAAAACAAGGTGAACCACACCAGAAATCGAAGAAATTTATTTTTAACCGAAATTAAGGTGTTTTTTCGGTTCCGGCCTCTCGGAGCGCCATTCGTTAGATTGTTAGACAGTTACGACGTCATTTTCATAAACCCGCGTCTTATCATCAATTCATGCGTTTCATGAGTGTAGGGTCCTCAGCTGGGTTGTCAAAATCGAAAGATTTAAGTCTTTTAGTACGACCTTGCATTGACATGTGTTATACCAAAAACATCATCCAAAGCTTGTGAAGCTGATCTATAATAGATGATGGGATCATCTGCTAACTCTTTTATGCCAGCATGATGATTTTGAGTATGGATGATGTATGTTTAGTGATTCCATTGGAAGCACAAAACTTCAAACAAACTCCTGAGTCAAATTTGATCAGATGAAAAGTCTCCAGTTCTTGAGTGAGATTCCAACTTCGGCCTTTCTTATATACTCCACTTTATTAGTGTGTTAATATATATTGATGTATGTCAACTGCATTAATCATTCCTGCGGGGTCAGAAGAACCCATTGCCGATTTATAGGTGCTCTTACACGCATATACATACATACATATAGTACATATAGTACATAAACCTGTAAGTATGCTTGTGTTGTACGAATTCGATGCTTGTCTTTACTGTTCGACGCTCCTGTTTCGTTTTGGGCAAAACTGGTTCTGGCTTTTTCGTAAAATACGCTCAAAGAGTTAACAACAACAACAAAACTTAACCACTGCGAACCAAATAAAATCGAGAAGCAAAACAAAAACACACACAACTACAAGTATTTTTGTTTTTGTTGCTATGTCGTTCTTACCAACATCGGTGGAGAGTGTTCTTCATAGTTTGTAGATACAAGAACGCACACACACACATATATGTATTACGTTTGAAGCGTTACTTAAAGTTTGGTAACTCTATTGCAAACTTACTATATGTACCTGAACGCACAGCTAAACATACATAACTGTGATATATATGTATGTATATATATATATATGTATATACATATGTATATATTCATATATACATATTATTTTCTTTATATGTGTATATGTTGTATGTATATATGTATATATTTAAACATACATATGTACATGTACACAACTGAAAGCCCAAATGATACCAAAAAGCATTAAAATATTGGTACTAGCAACAACAGAAACAACAGCAGCTACAAGCACTTTCAACCGCCAACTGACAACAACAATAAGAACAACAACAGCAACGGCAATAATAACGCAACGGTGGCGGCAACAGCAGTCACAACCAAAGTACAGCCGTTTTCTGTGTTTTTGTTGTTTTTGTAGTGTGTTAGCTTGACTTCTGGCTTCGGTTTTGGCCGTTTTGAATTTGAAACCGTTTGTAAACTCTCCAACACATATACAAGCTGCGGGCTTCACCCCTTTCACACACACCACTATAAGTATAACTGTGCGGTTGCATACATACATACATACATATGTACACACTTATATAGTATATGACTTTAAATGCACATAAAAATCTGTATTCTAATGCACAATGTGTGTCTATGTATGTGTGTATGTATGCACGTCCGTACTAATGTAGGTGTTTTCTCAAGTACTTTTGGACGCATTCGTGTAGTGGCGGTGGGCAGAGGTCGTGTTTTGGTCTATAAGGAAGTGGGCGATCTCGAGAAACGTACAAAAAGAAAGCAAGTTATAGAGCGCAGCAGCGTCCAAAGCAGCTATGTAAATGCATACATACACATACACACATACATACATGTGTACATCAGTTTGATCGCAGTTTGGCAGGAAAAACGCTAGAATAATACGAGTAATTGGTATTGGTTTGTGAAGAAACATTTTTTATGTTCCAGTATTTACATAAATAAATGCGCTCTAACATATGCATACATACATATGTTCATATACATATATGTACCTACAAATGAAAGAAGTATTATGCGTATCAATTATGGTTCATCTCATTGTAGTCCCAATAGTCGACCAAGAGGTGTGCTGACTGCTTGCGGGAGTTTAGTCTTTATATACATACATACATTGTATATTGCTTATAGCAGGATAATTGTATGTTTCGAAATATATATAATGCCAAGATGGGAGAATTAGAGATTGTGATATTTTTCCGCTGGAATAGGTAATTAATATCGGTAAATCCACGAATTAAAGATTTCTTTGAGGTCGCTGATGAAGACCGGAAAAATGAGCAAGATCAAAGTGAAACCCATGCTCATTGTCTTTTTTGACATCAAAGGCATCGTCCAACATGAATTTGTTCCTCCTGGACACAACGCCAACGCCAAGTTTTACGTGGAAGTCCTCAAGAGACTCAAACGAATGATCAATCGGGTCCGACAAGACATCGCTGCCGATTGGAAGTTGCACCACGACAACGTCCCGGCTCACACCGCCTTTCTTGTGAACAGTTACCTAACCAAGGCCGGCATCCCAACGCTTCCGCAGCCACCCTACAGTCCAGATGTGAGCTTCTGTTTTGATAACAATAAAATATTTGTAGATTATACCTTTTGACCCACAAACGCAGATTTCACATATATTATTTGATTACCTTCCACTAATTTTTATAAAGCAAAGCTAAATTTGTCGTGTAAAAATAGTTACCATCCTCAGCTTATTGAAAGAGGGTCATTAGTTACTCATTTCCTAAGCACAAAATATGTATTCACTTTCATATACGGAGCTCGCAATCTACACAGTGTAAAGTAATTTACCGATAAGACAGTCTGTGATTTCCAGATAACGCAGAAAGGCTTATATAAGCATTGCCGTATCGCTAACGATATAATAATTTCGTGTAATTAATTTACTGTTTAAAATTAAAAAAATAGTTTCTGAAATTATTTTCAAAAAATAGTTGGATTTCATACACACACGCATATGTGTAGATATTTACAAATTCAAATATAGATAACTTACCATTGTATCTAAGTAGCTTCGTTTTTCATACATTGATCTACATACTTTAGCGTGCGACTTACATACATACATATATCAAATAAATAGTTACCGATGCACGATTAAACTGTTTCTTCTCGCTTCCTGTTCAACATTCATTAGTGCGTACATTCAACCCACAACCCACAGTTGGTTGACTGACCGACCGCCTGTTGATTGATTCTCTACTTTTTGTTTGCTGCTGTCTTCATGGACAGCTGTCATCTTGTCTTAAGCTGAGAACCAACAGCACAGAAAAGAAATAAAAACACAAATAACAAAATTAAATTAATTTGCAAGTACAAATGAGATTTTAATATATTAATACTATAGACATAAATATATGTATGTGTACATATGCACATCTGTTTCTTACTACTTGGGCGGTGATTTTTTTCGTCAACGCTAAAATGCCACTTAAATTAGATATGTGTATGTAAATGCATATGAATTTAACTCTTCATCTTTAGTCACATCTCGTATAAGAGCAAAAAATAGTAAGACTTTGTTCATAATTTTAAGATTCGTCGTAACTCTCAAAGTAATCCCTCTTGGCCTCAATACACTTGTGCCACCGATTTTCCTGTTGTTAAAGTCAGTTTCCGGAAAAGCCCTTAATGCTCGTAGCGATTTACGTTTAATATCTTCAATTGACTCAAATTGGTTTCCCAGAAGCGGTTGTTCGAGTTTGCTGAATAGCCAGAAGACACACGGAGCTAAATCAGACGAATACGGTGGTTGCGGCACGATATTGGTTGAAAATTTGACGAAAAACTCACGAGGAATCAATGCAATATGTAACGCTGCGTAATCGTTGTGCAAAAATCAAGAGTTGTCGGTCCATAATTTCAGGCAGTTTTTAGGAATAGCTTCGAACAAACGACGCATAACACTCAAATATTATTCCTTGTTATCTGTTTGGCCGGAGCGAAGAAATATGGAGTGCAACACACCTCGATAATCAAAGTAAACTGTCAACATATCCTTCATTTTCGACCTGCTTTGACGTGGTTTTTCGAGTTCGGCTTATCTTTGCCACGATATTCGGTCGATTGCTCGTCTGTTTCCGGGTCGTAAGCTTAGATCCAAGACTCACCGCCAGTAATAATACGTTTGATGACATTCTGGTAGTCGGACAGCATTGTTTCACAGACGCTAATGCGACGCTTTGTTTCAAAAAAATTTAGTGATTTTGGAAATTTTCACTTTTCTTAGGCGCAAATGATCTTTGAAAATGGTTTTCACTGATCCATCCGATATTTCAACGATGCCAGTAAGATCTCTGACTGTTAGTCGTCGCTCCTCAAGCACCAGTTCCTATATTTTATTGACGTGTTGATCATCAGTTGATGTTGATGGCTGTCCTGAACGTGGTTCGTCGTGTTCAAATGTTCTCGACCCTCTTTGAATAATTTGGACCAATCAAAAAACTTTCCTCGCGACAAACAATTATAAAATAATAAAAATTATTTCGACGAAATTAAAAAGTCTTACTATTTTTTTACCCTCATCTCATCTCAGTTAATTAATCAAATTAAATCAATCGAGACATAACAAATTAAAATTATATCAAATCAAGACCAAGTGCTTCTTCAGCTCATCATCATTAGCTCGCGTACACACATATGTACATGTGTGTGTATAAATTTATATGGTTATGTCATTGTTCTACGACTAAGTCAGCAGCGGTCAATAACTTTTGCATTAAATCTGGTTATTTTCTATGCATATATTAACGAGTAGTAAAAACGCTTAGGGCAAACCAATTTTGCGGGTGTTTTCAACTTCTGTTGCTTATATACCTACGCCTTTTGCCGCTTAATGGAATAAAGCTTTTATAATGTCTTCAAGTTTTTAATTAGTGTGTGCTTTTTATTCCTTTTTCTTATTTTTTATTGCAGCAGATTTCGATTATTTCGATGAAATTTGTATTTTTTATCGTGAGCAGAGAAATTAGGTTAGGTCTCATTGTCGCAGTAATGCTCTTGACTCACACTTCATTTATGGTAAAGTTACAGAACCAAGTAATTGGAGTAAAATCAGTTTCTTCCATGTTCACTACAGAAACGTTTATTTTCTATAGCAGAGAATCTAAATCATAGCTCTCAAAAGTTGGAGAAAATGTCAATCCTTAAAGTCTTTTATTTAATTTATTCTTTACTTTACTGGCACGAGACTATCGTGCGTTCAACAATGAAATAATATCGAATAAGTAATTCCCGAATACATTCATGTGAGTCTTGAGTATTGGGTCTTTTTTGGCATGAAGAAATTTTCGGCAGAAAAGTGACTTTTCAACATCATTGGTAACAAAAGTAGTTCCAATGGCTGAAAAAAATTTGAAGGGTTTGAGAAAAACTCAAAGAAATAGATAAAGAGCTTTAGGTAAAACTGCTCAACCTGTTAGAAAACACTTCAAATGTGAATCGTGCTTATGTTCCTGATACTGTAACACCTAATTAATCACATGCAATTCTGATTTCCTCCATGCCATTCCGGTAATCTTGATGTCAAAGATGCACTATGTTATGTTAGTCGAATTATCGAAAGTATCATTAAAATAGTGGAAATTGTCGAGTTCAACCATCAACAAAATACTGTTTCGATTGAGTAAGTGTTAAACATAGCATAAGCACAGAGCTCGATGTAGGAGTAAGAGCGTCACACACAAAATCACTTACACACCGATCTTTCGTCTGTGAAGTCGCAAACAAATTTCTGAAACGAATAGTTATTGTTAATGAAAAGTGGAGCAAAGGTCATGGTCGAATCTGGATGAATATGCGCAAACTCTGCGCAAGGCAAAATTAACGATCAGGAAATTTGTATTATGAGTTTGGTGGTACTGGCAGAGTATCATTTACTATGATCTGTTCCCCTACATACAAACTCTTAATTCAAACCTTTGTTGACACCAAGACACTGGACTATCCGAAGGAAACAATTGCGCTGAAATGACCAATAGTAGAGGAATTGTGTTCCATTAGAATAACACCAAGCCGCATATATCGATAATAAACCGAAAGTGATTCTGCAAGCTTGGTTAGGAGGTCCTTATAAATTGTTGTCCAGACATGGAACTAAGTGCTTTCTACCTTTTAATATCTATGACCAATTGTTTTGCTGTTGAAAAATTCGCCTCAAGACAAGCTTCTAATAACTCACTGTGTACGATTTTTGCAAATACCTGTACGTCAGTAAGTTATCGAGCAAAACCGTGTATGTTTGACCAAAATTTAATCATTCTATCTATGCTAAATAAAACCCTCAATTTAATGGAAAAGTTATGGGTTTCTTTTGATTAGAGTGCCGAAACGAACAAGTTACGAAATACCATACATCCAACATTTCTTATAAAGTCAAATTGAGAATGCAATAGTTCCGGAGTAATTTCTTTAACAAGAGAACAGAGCTGAAGCATATCGAGCAAAAAAACAGTGAATCCATGACGACTATGTTAATATTTAGGTAAAGAAAGTATAGTATATTTGCCTGTAGAATGTGGATTATCGAATTATACCCGCCTCATATGGCTATAGAGCACTAATGCACCGCTTCTGAGAGTAAGTTGTATCAAATGGAAATTAGGGATATAGTTAGAAACTTGATATACGACCTTTTTAGTACTCTAGTACTCTCTCTGCTTGAATAGCGGCATCTCTACCGAATCCATTGCGGCATGAAAATTAAGTAGAAACAACAAAGAAGATGCCTGAAGGATTTTCTACTTTGAAGTGTGTTCTGCAAATCTCCTGTTTAGCAGTAATTATAGCAAACCATATTAAGTCTAAAGCAAACATGTAGTCAGTTTTTATGTAGACATAAGATAATGTGTCATTTACAGTTGAAGTCGAGTACATACAAGTACACACAACCTACATTATTTACAATATCACTCCAATTTTTGTTTCAAAAGTACATGCATTAGTAAGTGCCAAATGTATGTATGTATACTTGAAAAGTGTTTAGATACTCGTATTCAAACAATTATCGCTGAAATTTCATGTACAAGATTTCCTCTCAATCGTGCTGCAACCACTAAAATCTTTCCAGTTACGACTTGTTATCCACCACTGTTGTTGGCTTGTTGTATTTTTCAGTTCGTCATTAAATTTGCTTGGTTTTAGAATGTATCTCATAGATACACGCATACATATGCAACTACGCTTTGTTCGCCTTTTGCTCGTAGTCAAATAGGTGTGCTTGTGTGTGTGTGTGTGTGTGTATTTTTACACAAAGCGCTCATTTATTTTACTCTCACGCTTGAGATGGTAATCACTGCTCAGCGCTTGCGATCATTACGTACTTTCTAAACATTGTGTACACTGTGAAAAATTGTTTTTAGAGTATGAGTTTACTTTGTAACCGACTATATAATAAATCTGGGTGCAAATTTTTTGTTGTAATGCGTGAAGTTAGTTTATATTTATTTTTTTTTAATACTGATTCAAATTATTTATATTTTTCTTTTATTTTTAATTCTGATTCAAATTATTTATATATTTCTTCCAATTCAATTCCTACTGGCTTTTGTACTCCTGAGTTCAAAGGCTTTATAAAGCTGCAGAGCACGAGTTTTCCAACAGTTTGGAAAGGTATACATCCCACATACATACTGCAGATAGAGAGAGGCCAGGTATATAGCGCACAAATGTGTTTGAGCCCAAATCACCGATCTACCCAACTACCCAGAGCACATGAGTGGTGTTGGTGACCAGCGTATAATGAGTGATCAGTTACTGAGCCGTACTCCACTCGACTGGTCTCGTGCTTGGAACATGGCATACGAAGTGCACTTACTTGACTACATAAGTTATATGTGGTATACTGTATGTATGTATATATGTACATACATATAGTATTACACTCACAACAAAATATGCCTAAAGTATACACACATTTGTTGCGGGGTGGGGTAAAATGAGCGGGGCTAACAAAATAGTGAGGGAAAAAGATCGATTGTTTGTATGCCACGCTATGCCCGAGTACGTAATGTACGTAGTAATGTGTATACGTAAAATTACAGTACGTTGTTGTAGTTTGAATGTATTGCGCTCGTCGGTCTTTTGATTGTTTTCCATTCCATTTTTTTCTTGTTTTTTTTGTTGTTTTTTCATTTTATGTTTTAAAATCTACGGGGTTTGGGTTGCCAACGGACACTTTGTAGCTACACCAATTCAAAACTAGAGTTTAGTCTTATAAGAGTGATGTTGGTGTGTAGATCGCGTTTCGCTGCGAGTGCGCCGAATGATAGTTTCACATAAACTCGACTTAAATGTCGCACTAATTAAATGCAAGATTAAATTAATTTAATTAAAAAAATAAAAAAAAACAATATTTTCAATAAAATTGTTGTGTAATTGCAATAGTAAATTTAATTTTTTTTTACATTACCGTAACTGGGGTTAACCATTTGTATAAACGCAAGCAGCAAAAAAAAAAACTTAGTGTTGAAGAGTTTTGTGCAAAAATAATATAGTCTACAACGCCAGCCTATAACACCGTGCCTTAAACACTTACATATAAAAAACTAACGTTTTTTCGAGCTGCCATAAAGCTTTCGTACCAAAAGAAACGTTTCAAAAAAAGTGTAAAATTATAGCTTCAATTCTTGAATTGGACACGCTAACTTGCGAATATACTAAATTACGACTACTACGCAAACGGTGTACAAAAAAAAAAAAACAAAAAAAGAATTGCTCAAATTATATTCAAAAAGCTTGACGCTTCAGAATGAAGGCCTTGTTGTGCCCTTTTATGCACGTCTATTCGCCTGTTGTTTTCCATTTCTAATCAAGATAATTGTTTTTCGCAATTTTTGATACGTTTTTAATTTAATAAATAAATAACAACAACTACAACACCGATGCACGTCAACCGACAAATAACAAAGTATTCAAAAATAAAATAAAACGCTCTAGAAACAACAACAAAATAGCAAAAATATAAAGAATCAACACGCAAAAGCAACAAGAAGCGAATGTAAAAGGCCAGAAAATACCAGTACATTTGAGTGTAGAGAAATTTACCGCCTTTTATGAGGGTATTTGTAAGCGAAGCCAACGCATACCACTACAAACGCAAGACATACGGAGCGGACGACAACCACCACCACCACCACCACCATTGCAATGCACGCCATTATGGAATCTCAACGGCACAAATACACAGCAAACACAAAAATATCGCAGAGTACCCCAGCTACAGTAATAAGAATTGAGAAAGAGGCACCACGCTGGAAGACTGTCTCCAAAATGCACCAACACACATGCACAACAATCTCACTGAAAAACCGTTCGTATGCGCTTGTTGTTAGTGCGTGCGAGCGACGAATTTCGCAGACACCGGTACGTCAGCTGCCATTTGCTGCTATCCACCACTCACTTTTCCATTTGCCGAAAATCAAAATCACAAGATTTGCAGGCGCAAAAATTTGAAACAACTACAAACAATTGTTGACTTTGTAACATCCGTAATTAATGCTCGGCCAGAAATTTGTAGCGTGGAGGTGTAATTTTCTAAAAAAACAAGATTTTCTCAGCACTTTTGGTACTCAAACATTAGAACTTTTGGGAAAATATCAATTTTGAGATATTTTCTTTATACTCCTTCCAATTTCTTACCGGCCTCTAGTAATGGCAAACATTAATTTCTGATTTAACGCTTCAATGCGGCGCTACAGCGCCTTCGACAGCCGGCTTGTAAACACACACACACGCACACACCCATCCAAACACACTGAAAGGTGTTTGTGTGTAAAGTTACGCCTGTATGTGTGTTCTCCCCTCAGCAACAATCAACAATAATGACCACAACATCATTATATCCATCAACATCATCATCAACAACGCCAACGTCATCATCATCATCATCATCATCGTCATGATCATTGGCAGCACCAGCGGCAGTAGCGACGTTAGCAGCATTGTATATAGCCATAACCACCACCGACCGCTACACTTTGCTCCACCTCACGCGCCGTTAGCAGTAAATCCACAATCTTTTCTCACACTGCCGGGTGACCGCAACAACCGATCGTCACGAATACCAACAAAACAATAGCAAAATAAATGAACGCCTCGAAAATTGCTAGCTGGTAACCCTATCTGCATATAGTGGTATGTGTGTGTGCGTATATATAATGTAAGTGTACTTGTGCAGGTATATAAATATGCGTTGAGTATGTAAATGTAAGTCCATTATTTATTTCGGCTTTGATATGTATATTACTATATTCTCAATATTGTGTGAAAAAAATAATTTAATTCTGTTGCCTTATGTATTTGTTTCCGTATTTCATTTAAATTATTTGCAAATATCAGCAATTATAAATTTATTCTTATACATATTTTTTTTATTTACTTTGCTTTTCATTATTTCGTGCGCGACTTCGTACATTAATTATAGACTTATATGCGACACATTATTAAATGTCTATATGTAGCTAAGTAAATACATATGTACATATGTATAAATGTATGAACGTGTTTTTGTTACGAAATTTTGAATCAAAATAACGTACGTTTAGCATTTGATTTTTTTCTTTGCTAAGTAAGAAATTTTATAAATACAGTTGTGCAAACATACATACATACTTAATATATACATATATACATATGGCATATAACTGCAATTTGCATACACAAAGTGCTTACAAGCGATTTTTGGGCTGTCGAAAGTAGATCAGTGAATTGCAATAGAGAAATTGAGCAGCAATGCAAAAAATATGTTTTCAATGCATAAATTGCAGTGAACTCTATGAAAACCGAGAAGCTTACAAAACCGTAAGAAAAGTGTTGATTTTACAATTTTTTGTTGTTTCGAAATTCTGCAGTCATTAAAAAATTACTTTATTGTTGTTTTGAAAAATATTCAATTGCGAAATTTGTTATAAAAAATTGAGTTCAATAAATATTTGAATTTGTTGCTATGCGATTTTTGTGCTCCAAAAAATCTGATTCATAATTAGCTTGCACATTTTTTATTATGATATCATTTTGTCTACTGTAATACTTCTAGAAGTGCAAAGTTTTGTAATTATGTCAAGTTATTAAAAAGAATATGTTTTATTGCCGTTTAAAGTAGAAAATTTTGCAAAAATTATTTAAATCAAATTTTAACCATTTATTGAATTTAAAAACATAGTTTAACTTATCATGGCCTGGAAAGGTTTTTCAGTTTCTCATATCTAAGTGCTTTGCCGAAAAAGTTGTATTAAAAACTACAACAAAGTTGGTTGAGTAAAGTATTGTCACAATTCTTATTTTTTTACTTGAAATTAAAAAAAAAATTAAATTCATATGCTTTTCAGACTCCCTTTTAAGGAGGAGTTACCTTTAGAATTTTCAAAAAAATTAAATTTTTTTTTTCGCTCTGATCAATTGAAAAACTATTCAAAAATATAGTTCCGAAGTTTCATTGGTTTACTCCGAATATTTTCGAAGAAAATGGCCCTACAACCATTGCACTTCATGCTGCGGTCTATACAACCGGAGAACTTTGAGGCTCGTTTCCTCAAAACTAATTTTTTTATCCGGCCGTCAAAATTGCCAGCGAATTATTTAACCGATTTACTTGAACTAAAGTGTATTTTTTAGCCAATTTTATACTAAAGTGCGTGATAGTGCGTTTTTCCAAGAAAAATGGCAGTTTGTCAGTTGTTAAGTATTTTGATCTCGAAAAACACAGGTAATCCAGATTAAAAAAAAATACTTTTTTCGTTTAGGATAAGAAGCCTAGCAAGGAAGTTGACGGCCGCAAAAAAATGTCAATCAACGGGATCGTTGACATTTTTTTTTTGACATAAAATAATTTTTATTTTGTAGTCCAATAATACCTCTGAATAGATATGCAAAAAAATCGAATGTGATCTGTTTTTATTCTTCCATAATAAAATTGGAAAAAATTACCTTTTTGGCGGCACTAAAGGTATCCCCCCTTAATTAATTCAATTAGCACAATTTCCTTACTTAGCAAAACTTATTCATTTAACAATTTTACTCTATGACGAGTAAGCTCGTTGAACTATTTTGAAATTTCAATACTACTTTAAAACTCAAAGTATTTGCTTCGAATCATTGACTAGCATTTATTAGTGTAAATCTATTTAGTATTTCCTTCAATTGAGTCAATTAGCAATATTTCTCTATATGTATAATATATGACTGGCCTATGAATCGCTTTTGTGCACGTTTTAATAATTTTAGTCTATATTTACATTTAGAAATTTTGTTTCAATTTCAGAATTAATTTAATTCTTTGGAAGTTTTTTATTTTATGTTATAGTTTTTTAATTATTTTTATATTTTATGTCGAGATTCGAAAAGTAAAGAAAAAATCAAATTCTACACAAACATATAATATTATAATATATTTTTAAGTTAATTTAGTATTAATTAATTTTATTTAAGTTATCCTTTATTAAGCTGTCCTACTAGTTTTATTCTAAAGTTTATTTTATTTCAATGTTTTTATTTTGTCTCATGTGACTATTTCATATTACTTTTTTTGTTAATATGTTTTTATTATCTAAATTATGATTTTTTTTAATATTTAGTTTTATTTTTTTATGTTTTATTTTATTTGTTTTATATTTTATTGTCAATTTTTTCATATTTTACTTTTCAAATTTTTTATTTTAATTTTTATTGCATTTATTTATATTTTATAGTTTCCCTATTTTAATTTATTTTCAGATATTAAATTTCGATTTGTTGAACGTTTTATTTTTTTTAAATTAAATTGTTTAATTTTCCTCAATTTTATATATGTTTTTTTACTGATTTCTTTTATCATTTTAAAATTTATAATTGCACCTTATTCTCTTATTCCTTAATTTTATTACTTTATTCTTACGTTCTGATTATTATCCTACTAGGTTTATTCGCAAAATTTTTAATATATTTTTTTTTAATTTTATGATATTATTTTCCACTTTTTTTCTTAATTTTATTATTTTATTCCCACATCTGATTTTGAATATAATTTGGTTACATATATTTTATTGTTAATTTTTTTTATTATATTTTTAATTTTTTTGCTTTATTTTTAATATTTTTTCGTTTTATTTTTAATATTTTTTGATTTTATTTTATTTTTTATTATATTTATTTATATTATATATTTTGTCTATTTAAATTTATCCCTTCAGTTATTAAATTTTGAATAATACTGAACGGCTTAAATTTTTGTTCGTTTTAAATATATTTAAATTCTTTTTTTTAATTGTATATAATTTATGCCAATTTCTCTACCGTCTCTTACTCAAAAAAACAAACGATTTCATTAAATATTTATATTGGCAATCTAGATTATTTGCTATTTTTAGTTGTTTATTTTGTTTGTCTCTGTTTGCCCTATTTAATAGTTTTGTTTTTGTATTAAAAAACACATTTAAATACGTGCCACACACATGCGAACAAATATCTATGTGTGTGGGCAGAATTTTTGCTGATAATAAAAATAGCAGTTCCAAAGCACTCGAATTTGTTATCACGAACAAATAATGTCGCATTTCATAAAATTACTCGTACTTTGCTTAAATGCCTTTGCCTTTTAGCGAAAAGGGCGTACATTTTTCCGCTATCTTTGCACAGACGCTTTATGAAGTGGTTTCACTTTTCATAATTGTAAATCATAGGAAACAGTAGTTATGTACATATGTATGGAGTAAAGCAAAAATAAAGTAAAACGATAAAAACCGAGATGCACATATACAGTATACATATATATGTATATATACATATGTATAGATATATATGTATATAAGCTATATGTACTTAATTTGTCGCTCAACAAAGTGAAAATGAAATGAGAGCATTTGAGCGCATTATGCTTATTGACTTCTAATAACCATTTTAAAAAACTAATTATCACAATTCTTAGTGCTAGAAGTCAGAAAAAATCATTTTATAAAATTAAGAAAGTTTTAGCTAAACCTTAAGTGTCTTTTTACGCACGAAATAATGAAAAGCCATAAATATACTATTTCATTTTATTTAGACACCCATTTATATTTACAAACATATTTATCTAATCATAAACTTCTTATATTTCTTAAACTATATAAATTTAAATAATGGGTTGTCAAAAAAGTCTTGCGGTATTTTTTATTGAATTTTATTTTTTTTTATTGAAATTGAAACGAATTTTTGATGACTCATGCCCAGCTCTTGACCGATGCTACGGCTGCTACTACGCCGGTCTCTTTCGGCCAATTCAGCGATTTTATCGCAATGTTCGATGACAGGCCTTCCGGAGCGTGGCGCATCTTCGACCACCTCTACACCAGAACGAAAACGTTGAAACCATCGTTGTGCGGTGGAAATGGAAACTGTATCGGGTTCATAAACTGCACAAATTTTATTGGCGGCTTGAGATGCATTTTTGCCTTTATCGTAGTAGTACGGTAAAATATGCCGTATTTCTCTTTATTTTGCTCCATGTTTGCGACGCTATAACTCACGAACGACTTAAAAGAAACGACAATCAATCAAACACGTGTTAGCGCATGAAATGAGCTTTCCAAAAAAAAAAAAAAACTAGAACTACGCGCTTTCAGCGCCAACTAGCGAAAATACCGCAAGACTTTTTTGGCAATCCATTATTTGCAACAGCATATTTAGCGAAGTTATTTTTTTCTTGAAGCAAATTTCTAAACATTCGTGTTTCTTGCACAAAAAAAATGCAAAAAGTGTGTGTTCTATTTAATTTGTTATACAGTGCTACGAGTCGTGTACTTGCTGCTGTTTTTAGTGGGTGAGGGTCCAGTGTTTTCACATTTCTTTGTTATAATTGTGACTAGATCCACACTCATTAAAAACGGTCGTTATAGCGTATACCGAGAGGTGAATGAACCGAACGCTTTTATTTGCGTTTATGTTGTGTGTTTCCACTTGGTATTGAAATGTTGGCAGTTTTATGGTACACATGTTTTTTTTTTAATATATATTTTTTTGAAATATACATCTATACGTATATATCTTCTTTTTTTTAAATATATATATCGTCACCTAAAATGCCAAATAACGTAACATCACTTTTCCTAAGTTTACAGGCGAAGGACAAACGATATAATAGAAACCACTTATATTTAAACAAAATTTAAGTTTTGGTTATAAAATGGTTATATGTTGGTTATAACTAACAGCGGGAGGTTAACATTTTATGATATACACTTATACACTTTTACTGTGTGTAGGTATGTATATGTTATATGATGTATTAAATCGTAAGCAATAAAAAGCTCAATTTTAATTTTTTTGATGATGCGTGGTTTTGCATTTCGGGTGACTATATGTTGTTGTTGGCAACCCTGAAATGATGATATTTACGGAAATGTTAATTTTCTCGCACTCTTTAGTAGGTTTTTTCCTATTCTTAAAAAGTAATTGTTTGCTCTTGTTTTGTTTTTTTAGTTCATACTCGGAATTTACCGTTATTCTGCTCAAAATATTTTCGTCCTTTTTGTTGCAATTTAATTCTGTGTTATAACCTCGGCTCTTCTAATAAATATCTTTATAATTTTGATAGATGATCACTTTTGTCAGTGGCATCGTTTTGTCAGTCAGTCATAATTATCGTACAGAAATACATAATTCTGGCTCATGGAGTTAAAGCTGCCTTCATACACTTTTATTATTATGTTGTTTCTTGCTGTATTCAGAATTTTGCAGCTGCCAATTTGGCTTCCAGGTGTAGTCAGTTACAGTGGTGGCTAATTATTTGCGCAAAAGTTTCTTTGCAGAATATTCAAGTATGTTTGTATGTAAGAGAATTTCTTTTTAATTTTGGCTTTAAAATTGCTTCTCAGCAGTTTTAAATCATTTTTGAATATTTTGATTTCATGAGTTTACTGAAAAGCTTCACTCTTCTATGTCTCAAATTATTACTTTTTGTTATTTTATAAATTTCAGTTCATTTTGCTGGTCAATTTTTAAGTTTTTGTTTTTATTTTTAAATAAAGCTACAAACTTTCTTGAAACTATTTCAAAATTTTAGGTACTATGTACATGTGTTGGCTTATTGCTTTGCTTATCTACATTAGTAATATCATATTAATATGTATGTATGTATTTCCCTTGTTCATGGATTAGTTTCCTGTTGTGTAGATTCTTCTTCTTACATATACATACACACATGAGCTACACACTGATTTACGCTCATTTTAGCTTATTTGTGCAAACTAGTTTTTGCTGATATTACGCGTTTCTATAAAATACGAGTTAAATTTTATATAAAAGGCAATTTTGTATTACATTGATATTCATAAAAGAAATTTGTATGTAAATAATAACATAATTTTGATTATTTTTTAATTTGCCCAACCAACACAAAGACTCTCCTACTTCTCATTTTCTACGTAAAAATTCACAAATTCTTAACTTTATAAATGTTATTGACATTTTCGTCTCAAATATAACTACGTACACATAACGGACTCTCCAGTGTCTGTGTGTGTATGTGTGTAGTAGAGTATTTTGCTTAAGAAGAAAAGTTTCACCTCATAACACCGTCTCTATTATCTGTGCTCACACAATTTTTAGGTCGTTGTTATTTCAAATTTGCTTTCTGAATGCCTAATTTTACAAATTACTCAAGCTTAAGCTATGCACGCATGTACGTTGTGTATGCCTGTATGTGCGTCAAGACGTTCAAGGGTCAGCGCACAGCATGTCTGAGCTCAACTAAAGTCGCGTCAACATTTCTGCTCAGCTTTGGCTGCGCCACAACAGCTTGCTTTTATTATAATAGTACGAGTACAAAATATATTATTGCTACTAATTGGGATCATTGGCCATGCGTATGCGTTCCAAGCTTGCCTTTTCAAAGTCGCAAACTCCACTACACTTGAGCGCTGTCATAGTTGTTGCTGTTGCGACCGTGTACGCGTGTTGATCGTGCAGAACGCACTGTGTATTTCCATTTTCCTGTCATACTTTTCTTTTGCGCATTTTCCGCCTAATCGACTGCTGTACGTTTGTTTTATCTTAAACTCATATATACATATACATATCTTTATATATACTCGTATTTCTATATATTTCTCGCTACTATACAATATTTTCATGCTTATGTATATTTTCGCCGTCATTAGTAGCACGTCTAACAGTCGCCAAATGTCGGTTGATGCTGCTGCTGCACATTAGTGGCTTCGTGCAGCGCCACGGCACTCTCCAACTGCTGAGCATGCGTGCCTTCCGTGTGCGTGCGTTGAGCATTGCGCAAAAATACTTTATGACTGCACAGTCGTAGATTCAACTTCCGCAGCTTCTTCAGCGCTAAGTCTAGCCAATATGTACATATGTAATATATTTTTTATATGTACATACAGTTAGCTTTTTGCATTTATAACTGCCGCACGATAACTTTAGCAAAATGTAGGCAGTTCTCACTAACAAATTGCATTTAACGGGATTTGCCACCCAGCCATATACATATGTACTTATAAATTTATGTCTGGGAGTGAAAGCCAAAGAAAATTGTTTTCATTTTAATAATTGAATTGTATTTATTTTTTCAAATGTTCATTATGACAAAAAAGTACCAAGAAATTGTAAATAAAATTTAATTAATTTAATTATTCATGAATATTTTTTTTCGCCTTCAAAATAATCTCCACGACCTCTGCCAATAATATTTCCAATTCCCAAAACACTTTTCTTTTCCTCGGATTTTGTTTTTTCTCTTCGATCGACTGAAAACGGGTTCCACAGAGCGGTAATATCAGTTTAGGGAACAAGAAAAGAGCCAAATCTGGTGAATACGGTGGTTGATTATTACGGATATTCATTGCGTTTTTATACTCTCGCAACAAAGTTGCTAAGGAGAGTATTATAGTTTTGTTCACATAACGGTTGTTTGTAAGTCCTAAAACTAAAAGAGTCAGATATACGGTTATATATACCAAAGTGATCAGGGTGACGAGTAGAGTTGAAATCCGGATGTCTGTCTGTCCGTCCGTCCGTCTGTCCGTCCGTCCGTGCAAGCTGTAACTTGAGTAAAAATTGAGATATCATGATGAAACTTGGTACACGTATTTCTTGGCTCCATAAGAAGGTTAAGTTCGAAGATGGGCAAAATCGGCCCACTGCCACGCCCACAAAATGGCGGAAACCGAAAACCTATAAAGTGTCATAACTAAGCCATAAATAAAGAAATTAAGGTAAAATTTGGCACAAAGGATCGCATTAGGGAGGGGCATATTTGGACGTAATTTTTTTGGAAAAGTGGGCGTGGCCCCGCCCCCTACTAAGTTTTTTGTACATATCTCGGAAACTACTATAGCTATGTCAACCAAACTCTACAGAGTCGTTTTCTTCAGGCATTTCTATATACAGTTCAAAAAATGGAAGAAATCGGATAATAACCACGCCCACCTCCCATACAAAGGTTATGTTGAAAATCACTAAAAGTCCGTTAACCGACTAACAAAAAACGTCAGAAAACACTAAATTTTACGGAAGAAATGGCAGAAGAAAAGCTGCACCCAGGCTTTTTTAAAAATTGAAAAATGGGCGTGGCCTCGCCCACTTATGGACCAAAAACCATATCTCAGGAACTACTAGACCGATTTCAATGAAATTTGGTATATGATATTTTCTTAACACCCTGATGACATGTACAAAATATAGGTGAAATCGGTTCACAACCACGCCTTCTTTCCAATATAACAATATTTTGAATTCCATCTGATGCCTTTTCTTGTTTCTA